>NC_085137.1:517472257-517772257 GCF_035046485.1 Aedes albopictus | reverse complement strand
CCTGTGGATCCTTTGTAAGCATATCCTAAAATTACTCGTATAGCTTTCCAGAATCATACTTAGTTAAACCAGATGTTTGAAATACAATGTTCATCTTCTTCAGTCAGAGACTGAAAAATTAACACTAGAAAACGGACGTCACATCTAGTGACCTAGTGGAGAACTTGTGAAGAAACGTTTTCTCCTACTGGAGCGGAAATCCATCCAATATTCCGAGATGTTCGAAGTACCTGAAAGACTAACGCTGCACGGCATTAACGCATAGAAGTTTTTTAAAGGGATATGAAAGTTTTTAAAAAACAATATGAATGGCGTGCTTTATGGGATTAGATTGAAAAAAACCTAAAAGATTTTCACTATATAAGTCCGAGTTAAGCCTTTGCGGATATGTATCAACGAAACGGAATGTCGTAATAGGTAGAAATTTTGACTACTTATTTATCAAAGTTGCTTCTCAGATCTGTGAAAATTTCAGCGGTGCACAAAACTGCATTTCAAAGATATTGTATTTCAAATGTGTTTATGGTGATTTCCAAAGCTCTTGTCGAACCTTCAAAAATGAATTAAATTCAAACTCATCTCAAAAAGTTTCTAGGGGTGCTCCAACAGATCTGAAAATGGCATTTTTCTACATTTTCCATGCGCTTTTATGCCCTACTAATGGGGTCTCTGATCACGGCAAAAGTTTTTTTTTGTCGAACAGTGTAATGGGGGCTTAGGTATACCTACAACACCCAGTAGTCAGCATCGTTGCCGTTTAGCCAAGCGTTTAGCACATTCTCGTTTTCCAGCCGTCGACGCCGTCGTTGATAGATGGTTGACGATCCTTCACCTCCGCGCTTTGTGCGTCAACAACTCAATTTGGGATATTTACCGCACTCTTCGGCTCCTCCGCCACCCACTAGAAACTGAAAATGACTGCTTCCGGTTTTGCCACAGTGTCTTATTGTGCCCGTCGCTGCTAGAAGTTCTTGAGGGTGGTTTTCTTGGAAAAGAAAATTTGTGAAGCAGTGGAAGACGCAAAGCTTAGCTCACACCTTGAGGAGGTGTAGTGGATGTTAGAAGGGATCACAGAAATCTCCTCATAAGTATTTTTGGGTTTTCCAAGGTGAGGTTTTTTTTTCTCTACGGGAGAACATTTTTGCTGAATCAACAGAGACAATGAAAATTGGTGACAATGAAAAAGACAATTTAAAGTTGACAAGCACGAGAACTTTTGATATGGCTACGGTGGTTGGGAGTGAGAATGGGAAAACATTTCTAAGGAACTGTTCATAAACCACCAAGACGTACTACACTAGACAACGGACTAGCATGCAACGCCCAGTGGCATAGCCACGAACTTTTCCTGACAGCTACGACGGGAATCGAACTCACGCTCCTCAGCACAATGCGGCTAAATGCTTGGTGACACTAACCGCACGACCACGAAGCCAAACACATTCTTGGATTTTTTTTGGAGAGATTTCTTCTAAAGGTGCTGGAGAATTTTCTCCTGTAACACTAGTTTACAGCATTTTTTAACTCGGTAAGCTGATGATCGTTTTTGGTGTAGAACCATGCCCTGAGTTCGAAAAAGCGAAGGAAAAAAAATACAGTAGAGCGGAAATTTTTTCGACTTTTCATTGATGATTTGAAATCGATTTTTACTCTATTTTTAAGCAAAGTCGCTCACTTCACATATCTCAATCTCCGTAATCAATGCTCCGATTGAGCTGAATTTTTTACTGTAACTCGCCTACATGTGATACGTCAAACAAACGTTGAGAAAAAAAAATTTAAATTGATTTTTTCTTATTGAAAAAAATACATTTCTTCATATATTTTTGAAAATTTTGCTAAAATTTAAGGAGATCGTCCTCAAAACTCGCCAATATCTTGAATTTCATCAATCTGATGTAAAACCTGCATTCAGATGATCGAATGGCATAATATTCAGCTTTTAATTTATGGAAAAAGATTTAAAATTGGTTGAACAAAACGCAAGATATTGAAATTTTATTAAATTTAATATTTTAAAAAGTTGTAAAACTCTATATTGAGTTAAACCTCAAAAACTGTTCTACTTAAAGTTTTTTGAAACACGGTTTCGAAATCAGTGCTAAATTATGCTTCAAAAACTTTGGTCGTTGACAGAAGTTCACGACTTTCGTTTTATTTTGTAAACTAGTGTAATTATTGGAGAGTTTCTTTTACGGGAATCTCGTCATTGCTGAAGAGATTACTTCAAAACATCATCCAGGAACTCTTACTGGGATTTCTAATGCAATTTATGCAGGATTTTTCCAGGAACTCCTTTTTGGATTTCTCCAAGAATTCCTTCAGGAACTCCTCCAGGAATTCCTCCAGGAATACCTGCAAGGATTCCTACTGGTGTTCTTTGAGGGATTTCTTCTGAAGTTCCATGAGAGATTTCTTCTCAGATTCATTTCTCTATAAACCTTTTAAGGGATTCCTCCAGGAGTTTTGTCGGGGATTTCTCCAGGAATTTCTTCAGGATTTTATCTAGAAAATTCGAAAGAAGTTTCTCCTGAAGTTCATCCAAGGATTCACTGTTTTTTGGGATTTTTTTTATTAATACCTTTTCCCTGGTATTCTTTGTGGATTTTCTCCAGGACTTGCTGTAGAGATTTTTCCATGTACTTCTTCTGGGACTCCTCTTGGAACTCCTTCAACAATTCATTAAGGAAGTCATTTCAGAGACTACTCCAGAAGTTCCTTCAGGAGCTCTTCCATGAGTATTTTCAGGGATTCGTTCGTGAGTCCTTTTAGGCATTCCTTCAGCTTTTTCGGGATTTACTACGAGAACTACTTCGGGATTTCTTGTATGTGGCATTTGGCCTTTGGAAAAATCCTTCTCCTTTGTAAGGCGCAGAAGTTGATACGTTACGCCAAGAAAAAGAGCAAGTCTTTAGGTATCCATTTTCAACAATCAAGATATTCCGTACTACCGACAACGATAATTTGAACGATGTTGACGTTTATTTGCCTTTCTATGTGTTCTGTTTACGATACGAAGTACTACATACTACCAACCACCGGTGGAGCGATAAGGTAGTATTTTCCCAACTATGATGTGAACGTGTGGTGCAAATACGGGTATCAGAAATGAAACCGGTTTGCATGCCTCTACTACACACCGACTTACTACGCACTGGTAGGGATAGTCTTAGGAAGGTTGTTTTAACAAGACATGTCTTGATATTAATGGATACATATATTCAACTTTACAACTCTATCCAAGATTTGTGCAAGTATTTATGCTATGCTATGCTATGCTATGCTATGCTATGCTAAGACATGTCTTAATGTTTTTCTCAGCAGTTCTAAAATTCTGAATCGCTCAAAAATTTCTGGGTTGTTTCCAATAATTTCATAGAGGATTGTACTGCAAGAATAACCAAGCGTTTGGCATGGAATTCGACCACGGTATACACTTAAAGCTCTTTTAATGCAGGTTATGTTGATGCTCTGCATAAAAAGAGCGAAAGCTATTTCGAACCTGTTTCAGGGGGTTTCAGGAGATATCAGGGGCGTTTCAAGGGGGTTCCACGGGGTTGCAGCAGGATCGTCTCGGGGTGTTCCAGGGTGTAACAGAGGGTCAAAGGGGCGTGTCAAGGGGTATCAGAGTGTATCTCACGTGACTGGCATCCCTGTACCTACCTTATCTTACCGATCAGGCTAAGGCCGGGGTGGCCTCTGTTACACATAGTAGCAGTCTCCATTCCACTCGGTCCATGGCTGTTTGTCTCCAGTTCCGCACTCTGCGTACGGTCCGCAGATCGTCCTCCACTTGGTCGACCCACCTTCTTGCACCGGTCGGATGACTCTCGAGAACCATTTTAGTCGGGTTGCTATCCAACATCCTGATGACGTGACCCGCCCACCGTAGCCTTCCGATTTTCGCGATATGGACGATGGTTGGTTCTCTCAGCAGCTGATGCAGCTCGTGGTTCATTCGCCTTCTCCAAGTCCCGTCTTCCATCTGCACTCCGCGGTAGATGGTACGCAACACCTTCCGTTCGAAAACTCCAAAGGCCTCCTCTGCACGTAGGGTCCATGTTTCGTGCCCATAGAGGACGACCGGTCTAATCAGCGTTTTGTAGATGGTTAACTTCGTGTTACGGCGAACTTTATTCGATCGTAGAGTTCTGCGGAGTCCATAGTAAGAACGATTTCCTGCCACAATGCGCCTCTGAATTTCTCTGCTGGTGTCGTTGTCGGCGGTCACCAGTGAGTCCAAGTACACGAATTCTTCAACCGACTCGATTTCATCACCGCCGATAGAAATTTGGGGTGGCGGGCACGGTGATTCCTCCCTGTAGCCCTTTGTCATCATGTACTTTGTCTTCAACACATTAATGACTAATCCGATTCGCCTGGCTTCACTCTTTAGTCGAATGTACGTTTCCGCCATCGTCTCAAATTTACGAGCAATAACATCAATATTATCAGCGAAACCAAGCAGCCGAACGGACTTCGTGAAAATCATTCCACTCGTGTTTATCCCCGCTCTCCTACTTACACCCTCTAAAGCAATGTTGAACAGCAAGCACGAAAGACCATCACCTTGCCGTAACCCTCTGCGAGATTCGAAGGGACTGGACAGTGTCCCTGATACTCGAACTACGCACATCCTCAATCCATCGTCGCCTTGATCAATCGTATCTACCCAATGGGATTGTTTGCAGACAACATCAATGGGGGTCCCGTATATACAATGCATTTGGGTTCCCAAACAATGGTACAAGAAGATAGAATCGAAAATATGACGTCATCGCTCTTCTGGGCATTTCAGAGGGTCTCTGCGGGGTTCCAAGCAACCCCAGGGCCGCTTGAAGGGGTCTCAAGGGCTCTCAAGGAGATTTAGGAGTCTCTGGGGCTCTCAAGGGGATTTAGGGGGTCGAAGGGTGTTACATTAGGGTACCTGGTGGTCTTGAGGGCGTCAAGGGCAGTTCAGAAGTCTCTGGAGGCTCCAGAAGGTCTCAAGAGTACTTCTGGGCATTACAGGGAGTCTCTGCGGGGCTCCAAGCAACCCCAGGGCCACTTGAAGGGGTCTCAGTGGCTCTTAAGGGGATTTAGGGGCTCCGTGGTGCTTTAGAGGGTCGATGGTGTTTCATTGGGGTACCTGGTGGTCTTGAGGGCGTTCCAGGGGGGTTTTAGGGATACCTGGAGGCTCAAGGGGCGTTTCATTGGACCTCTGAGGATTTCAGGGGGTCTCACGATATTTCAGGGAGGTTCCAGGGGGTCTTTGGGGTGCTTCAAATGAAACTACTAGCTATTGAAACGCTACTGAAATCCACGTAATCCCTTTAAAATGCCCCTGAACGCCCTTATACTCCTGGGATCCCACCAGAAAAACTTTTGAATCCTGAAAAACGCCGTTGAAATCCTTGTAATACTCTTGAAATGCCCCTGAAACCGCTTGAAACACTATTAAAAGGTTCCAGAAATCCCCCTAAAACACGGGTTCCCAACCGGTGGTCCGCGGCCCCCTGGTGGGCCGTGAAGCCAGTCCAGGGGGGCCGCGATGAAGCAAAAAAAAATGTTAAATATCATTCTATTCTGTGCCACAATTTGAGGAACAAATTTTCAGTATAAAACGTCTCAGAAGAAAAAAAAAATTCGGCTGCGCCGCTATTCTTCAGCTACGACTTAAATTGAATGTACACGACATAATTGTTTACGAAATGTGAGTGTCGAATAAAAAAAACGTATAATTGATCTCGAAAATCCCTCCCACAGTAAATTTCTGGCTACGTCACTGTACCCAAAAAGCTTGGATTCGTTCATTCAATTCATATTTTTATCAAAAAATTTTCACTGGGCTCCAGATGTTTTGTCAATTCTTAAAGGAGGTCGCCACCCCAAAAAGGTTGGGAACCCCTACCCTGAAATGATCATACAAACCCATTGAAGCGCTCCTTAAATGCCTCGAAGCGCCCCTGAATCCACGAATCCCTGAAATCATAATAATACCCTTGAAATCTCCGTAATCATTTTAGAACGTATTCAACAAGCTTCAGAAATTGCCTGAAACGGCCCTGAAAATGCTATCAAACGCTGTTCAAACCTCTCTGAACGCCCTTGAACAGTTCACGAAACCTTATGATACTTTCTGAAATGCCTTGAAGCAAATCTTATTTGAACCACACAGGTCAATTATTTCTAAGATTTTTTTTTATCAAATTTACAATTTGGTAGACATGTCGAAAAAAAAATATATTGGTTACACTGTTCTAAAGGAAATTTGAACAACCCTAGAATGATTTTGTTCAATTATTGGATGCTTGAACATTCGGACAAGAGATTGGTAAAATAAATTTTGAAAATCGGATGAGCCATCGCTGAGATATAGCCAATTGAAAATGTAATTGTAACAAGTCATAGGAATGTTCAACATCTTTTTCTACATGTTTTCCTTAGCTTTATACTATTTATAGTTGAAGCATGTTGAAATTTGAAAACGGTCACAATGAAGAAATAATGGTTAAAAACCATATCTGTTACATTTATATGGGAGAAATTTGAACACCCCTAGATTTTTTTTTGGTTAATTGTCTGAAACTTGAAGGTTTGAACAAAATATTAGTGAAATAATTTACAAAATAGGTTGAATCATCGCTGAAATACATTCAAAATTTTGTAACAGCTTTATTTCAATCGCAATTCCGGGTGCATGTTTAACATATTTTTCTGTGAGGTTCACTAGATGTATTCGGGTATCCATTACTGTTTCTATTTGAATCATGTAGGTTTATGATGTTTCCAGCAATATCTGGAACGCTCACGATGAAGAAAATATGATCGAACATAGTTCGTACTGTTGCATTGATGAGAAAGAAATTTGAACACCCCTAAAATATTGATTGTTTAATTGTCCAAAACATGAGTATTGCACTCAGCGAAAAATACTAGCGAAATTCATCGAAATACCTTATGAAAACTTGCTATAACTAATTCTTATGGATGACATAAGAATACCTTATGAAAAATGATCGTGCTTGCTATGACAAATTTCATAAGATAGGTATATGAAAAGAACAAAAAAATCTTAAAATGATGCAGACTGGATTCGATCCTTGAACGTCGGGATCACCGAGCCCATGTTTTATCCACACGGCTACCGACGCTTGAGAATACCAAGTTGCTAAACATCAATAAAAGCCAAGCTGTGAGACGATTTTACGTCATAGAGTGACCTTATGAAATTCATCCGAATCATTATGAATTATTTAAAGGCCGTTTCATAAGTTGGGCCTTATGGAAATCTTATGGTTATTTGGCTGAGTGTGGGACGGACAACATAATAGTAAGAAAATGAAAATAAGTTAAGCCATCACGAAAATACAGCTGATTTAAAATATAGTTTTACCGAATTTCCAATCGCCGTGCCTAGGGATGTTCAACATATTGTATCTAATACTAATCTCATTTAAACCACACAGACCAATTACTTCTACGGAAATTTATATAACGTTTACAATTAGGTGACAAGTCGAAAAAAAATATATCGGGTGCACTGAACTAAAGGAAATCGCTGAAATCAATCGCTGAGATATAGCCAATTGAAAATTTAATTACAACTAATCACTGTGCCAGGAGCGCTAGGGATGTTCAAAATATTTTTCTGTTGAGTTTTCGATATACATCCAATTGTCTTTTACTATATTTATGTAAACCACGTAGTTTTATGATGTTTACTGAAATATGTTTGTAGTAATAGAGACAGAGAAGAGAATGATTGAAGCGAAAAATATGCGCCTTCTGATTGGCCGACCCAGTGGAAAGCTAGAATGAACAACAAAAGCGAACATACAAAAAGAGCTGCGCATCGTGGATTCAATTCAGTTGATAGACAATAGTGGATACGAACGGACGCACCAAAAGGCAGCAGCAATGGCATTTGCAGTACACAGCAGTCTACCACAGAGAGGTTTTAAAGAGTTTCCTCTCTGCGGTCGGTGTTGTGGCTGTAAGAATAGCCGCAGCGGTCACGACAATTGGCACAGTAGAGTCTCCCTATATTTGTAAGTATAAATGCATCAAAAAAAGCAAACTGGCGAGTAAAAGGACAGTTTTGCGCTTGTAGAAAAATAGCAGTCTGGCGGAAGGACAGACTTGCTGGAAATTGAAGCAAACTGGCGAGAGAAAGGACAGTTTTGCTTCTGTTCAAAAGAAGCAGTCTGGCGGAAGGACAGACTTGCTGAAAATTAAAGCAAACTGGCGAGTAAAAGGACAGTTTTGCGCTAGTAGAAAAATAGCAGTCTGGCGGAAGGACAGACTTGCTGGAAGTTAAAGCAAACTGGCGAGTGAAAGAACAGTTTTGCTCCTGTTGAAAAAAGCAGTATGGCGGAAGGACAGACTTGCTGGAAATTAAGGCAAACTGGCGAGTGAAAGAACAGTTTTGCTCCTGTTGAAAAAAGCAGTATGGCGGAAGGACAGACTTGCTGGAAATTGAAGCAAATTGGCGAGAGAAAGGACAGTTTTGCTTCTGTTGAAAAGAAGCAGTCTGGCGGAAGGACAGACTTGCTACAAAATTAAAGCAAACTGGCGAGGAAAAGGACAGTTTTGCCAAATATATAAAATTACTTAAAAATCTTTGGTTTTGCGCTAGTAGAAAAATAGCAGTCTGGCGGAAGGACAGACTTGTTGGAAATTAAAGCAAACTGGCGAGTGAAAGGACAGTTTTGCTCCTGTTGAAAAGAAGCAGCCTGGCGGAAGGACAGACTTGCTGGAAATTAAAGCAAACTGGCGAGTAAAAGGACAGTTTTGCTTCTGTTGAAAAGAAGCAGCCTGGCGGAAGGACAGACATGCTGGAAATTAAAGCAAACTGGCGAGTGAAAGGACAGTTTTGCTTCTGTTGAAAAGAAGCAGTCTGGCGGAAGGACAGACTTGTTGGAAATTAAAGCAAACTGGCGAGTAAAAGGACAGTTTTGCGCTAGTAGAAAAATAGCAGTCTGGCGGAAGGACAGACTTGTTGGAAATTAAAGCAAACTGGCGAGTGAAAGGACAGTTTTGCTCCTGTTGAAAAGAAGCAGCCTGGCGGAAGGACAGACTTGCTGGAAATTAAAGCAAACTGGCGAGTGAAAGGATAGTTTTGCTTCTGTTGAAAAGAAGCAGTCTGGCGGAAGGACAGACTTGCTGGAAATTAAAGCAAACTGGCGAGTGAAAGGACAGTTTTGCTCCTGTTGAAAAGAAGCAGCCTGGCGGAAGGACAGACTTGTTGGAAATTAAAGCAAACTGGCGAGTGAAAGGACAGTTTTGCTTCTGTTGAAAAGAAGCAGTCTGTCGGAAGGACAGACTTGCTGGAAATTAAAGCAAACTGGCGAGTGAAAGGACAGTTTTGCTCCTGTTGAAAAGAAGCAGCCTGGCGGAAGGACAGACTTGCTGGAAATTAAAGCAAACTGACGAGTGAAAGGACAGTTTTGCTCCTGTTGAAAAGAAGCAGCCTGGCGGAAGGACAGACTTGTTGGAAATTAAAGCAAACTGGCGAGTGAAAGGACAGTTTTGCTCCTGTTGAAAAGAAGCAGTCTGGCGGAAGGACAGACTTGCTGGAAATTAAAGCAAACTGGCGAGTGAAAGGACAGTTTTGCTCCTGTTGAAAAGAAGCAGCCTGGCGGAAGGACAGACATGCTGGAAATTAAAGCAAACTGGCGAGTGAAAGGACAGTTTTGCTTCTGTTGAAAAGAAGCAGTCTGGCGGAAGGACAGACTTGCTGGAAATTAAAGCAAACTGGCGAGTGAAAGGACAGTTTTGCTCCTGTTGAAAAGAAGCAGCCTGGCGGAAGGACAGACATGCTGGAAATTAAAGCAAACTGGCGAGTGAAAGGACAGTTTTGCTTCTGTTGAAAAGAAGCAGTCTGGCGGAAGGACAGACTTGTTGGAAATTAAAGCAAACTGGCGAGTGAAAGGACAGTTTTGCTTCTGTTCAAAAGAAGCAGTCTGGCGGAAGGACAGACTTGCTGAAAATTAAAGCAAACTGGCGAGTAAAAGGACAGTTTTGCGCTAGTAGAAAAATAGCAGTCTGGCGGAAGGACAGACTTGTTGGAAATTAAAGCAAACTGGCGAGTGAAAGGACAGTTTTGCTCCTGTTGAAAAGAAGCAGCCTGGCGGAAGGACAGACTTGCTGGAAATTAAAGCAAACTGGCGAGTGAAAGGATAGTTTTGCTTCTGTTGAAAAGAAGCAGTCTGGCGGAAGGACAGACTTGCTGGAAATTAAAGCAAACTGGCGAGTGAAAGGACAGTTTTGCTCCTGTTGAAAAGAAGCAGCCTGGCGGAAGGACAGACTTGTTGGAAATTAAAGCAAACTGGCGAGTGAAAGGACAGTTTTGCTTCTGTTGAAAAGAAGCAGTCTGTCGGAAGGACAGACTTGCTGGAAATTAAAGCAAACTGGCGAGTGAAAGGACAGTTTTGCTCCTGTTGAAAAGAAGCAGCCTGGCGGAAGGACAGACTTGCTGGAAATTAAAGCAAACTGGCGAGTGAAAGGACAGTTTTGCTCCTGTTGAAAAGAAGCAGTCTGGCGGAAGGACAGACTTGTTGGAAATTAAAGCAAACTGGCGAGTGAAAGGACAGTTTTGCTCCTGTTGAAAAGAAGCAGCCTGGCGGAAGGACAGACATGCTGGAAATTAAAGCAAACTGGCGAGTGAAAGGACAGTTTTGCTCCTGTTGAAAAGAAGCAGCCTGGCGGAAGGACAGACTTGTTGGAAATTAAAGCAAACTGGCGAGTGAAAGGACAGTTTTGCTCCTGTTGAAAAGAAGCAGTCTGGCGGAAGGACAGACTTGCTGGAAATTAAAGCAAACTGGCGAGTGAAAGGACAGTTTTGCTCCTGTTGAAAAGAAGCAGCCTGGCGGAAGGACAGACATGCTGGAAATTAAAGCAAACTGGCGAGTGAAAGGACAGTTTTGCTTCTGTTGAAAAGAAGCAGTCTGGCGGAAGGACAGACTTGCTGGAAATTAAAGCAAACTGGCGAGTGAAAGGACAGTTTTGCTCCTGTTGAAAAGAAGCAGCCTGGCGGAAGGACAGACTTGCTGGAAATTAAAGCAAACTGGCGAGTGAAAGGACAGTTTTGCTCCTGTTGAAAAGAAGCAGCCTGGCGGAAGGACAGACTTGCTGGAAATTAAAGCAAACTGGCGAGTGAAAGGACAGTTTTGCTCCTGTTGAAAAGAAGCAGTCTGGCGGAAGGACAGACTTGTTGGAAATTAAAGCAAACTGGCGAGTGAAAGGACAGTTTTGCTCCTGTTGAAAAGAAGCAGCCTGGCGGAAGGACAGACATGCTGGAAATTAAAGCAAACTGGCGAGTGAAAGGACAGTTTTGCTCCTGTTGAAAAGAAGCAGCCTGGCGGAAGGACAGACTTGTTGGAAATTAAAGCAAACTGGCGAGTGAAAGGACAGTTTTGCTCCTGTTGAAAAGAAGCAGTCTGGCGGAAGGACAGACTTGCTGGAAATTAAAGCAAACTGGCGAGTGAAAGGACAGTTTTGCTCCTGTTGAAAAGAAGCAGCCTGGCGGAAGGACAGACATGCTGGAAATTAAAGCAAACTGGCGAGTGAAAGGACAGTTTTGCTTCTGTTGAAAAGAAGCAGTCTGGCGGAAGGACAGACTTGCTGGAAATTAAAGCAAACTGGCGAGTGAAAGGATAGTTTTGCTTCTGTTGAAAAGAAGCAGTCTGGCGGAAGGACAGACTTGTTGGAAATTAAAGCAAACTGGCGAGTGAAAGGACAGTTTTGCTCCTGTTGAAAAGAAGCAGTCTGGCGGAAGGACAGACTTGCTGGAAATTAAAGCAAACTGGCGAGTAAAAGGACAGTTTTGCTTCTGTTGAAAAGAAGCAGCCTGGCGGAAGGACAGACTTGCTGGAAATTAAAGCAAACTGGCGAGTGAAAGGATAGTTTTGCTTCTGTTGAAAAGAAGCAGTCTGGCGGAAGGACAGACTTGCTACAAAATTAAAGCAAACTGGCGAGGAAAAGGACAGTTTTGCCAAATATATAAAATTACTTAAAAATCTTTGGTTTTGCGCTAGTAGAAAAATAGCAGTCTGGCGGAAGGACAGACTTGTTGGAAATTAAAGCAAACTGGCGAGTGAAAGGACAGTTTTGCTCCTGTTGAAAAGAAGCAGTCTGGCGGAAGGACAGACTTGCTGGAAATTAAAGCAAACTGGCGAGTGAAAGGACAGTTTTGCTCCTGTTGAAAAGAAGCAGTCTGGCGGAAGGACAGACTTGCTGGAAATTAAAGCAAACTGGCGAGTGAAAGGACAGTTTTGCTCCTGTTGAAAAGAAGCAGCCTGGCGGAAGGACAGACTTGTTGGAAATTAAAGCAAACTGGCGAGTGAAAGGACAGTTTTGCTCCTGTTGAAAAGAAGCAGTCTGGCGGAAGGACAGACTTGCTGGAAATTAAAGCAAACTGGCGAGTGAAAGGACAGTTTTGCTCCTGTTGAAAAGAAGCAGCCTGGCGGAAGGACAGACATGCTGGAAATTAAAGCAAACTGGCGAGTGAAAGGACAGTTTTGCTTCTGTTGAAAAGAAGCAGTCTGGCGGAAGGACAGACTTGCTGGAAATTAAAGCAAACTGGCGAGTGAAAGGACAGTTTTGCTCCTGTTGAAAAGAAGCAGCCTGGCGGAAGGACAGACATGCTGGAAATTAAAGCAAACTGGCGAGTGAAAGGACAGTTTTGCTCCTGTTGAAAAGAAGCAGCCTGGCGGAAGGACAGACTTGCTGGAAATTAAAGCAAACTGGCGAGTGAAAGGATAGTTTTGCTTCTGTTGAAAAGAAGCAGTCTGGCGGAAGGACAGACTTGCTACAAAATTAAAGCAAACTGGCGAGTAAAAGGACAGTTTTGCGCTAGTAGAAAAATAGCAGTCTGGCGGAAGGACAGACTTGTTGGAAATTAAAGCAAACTGGCGAGTGAAAGGACAGTTTTGCTCCTGTTGAAAAGAAGCAGCCTGGCGGAAGGACAGACTTGCTGGAAATTAAAGCAAACTGGCGAGTGAAAGGATAGTTTTGCTTCTGTTGAAAAGAAGCAGTCTGGCGGAAGGACAGACTTGCTGGAAATTAAAGCAAACTGGCGAGTGAAAGGACAGTTTTGCTCCTGTTGAAAAGAAGCAGCCTGGCGGAAGGACAGACTTGTTGGAAATTAAAGCAAACTGGCGAGTGAAAGGACAGTTTTGCTTCTGTTGAAAAGAAGCAGTCTGTCGGAAGGACAGACTTGCTGGAAATTAAAGCAAACTGGCGAGTGAAAGGACAGTTTTGCTCCTGTTGAAAAGAAGCAGCCTGGCGGAAGGACAGACTTGCTGGAAATTAAAGCAAACTGGCGAGTGAAAGGACAGTTTTGCTCCTGTTGAAAAGAAGCAGTCTGGCGGAAGGACAGACTTGTTGGAAATTAAAGCAAACTGGCGAGTGAAAGGACAGTTTTGCTCCTGTTGAAAAGAAGCAGCCTGGCGGAAGGACAGACATGCTGGAAATTAAAGCAAACTGGCGAGTGAAAGGACAGTTTTGCTCCTGTTGAAAAGAAGCAGCCTGGCGGAAGGACAGACTTGTTGGAAATTAAAGCAAACTGGCGAGTGAAAGGACAGTTTTGCTCCTGTTGAAAAGAAGCAGTCTGGCGGAAGGACAGACTTGCTGGAAATTAAAGCAAACTGGCGAGTGAAAGGACAGTTTTGCTCCTGTTGAAAAGAAGCAGCCTGGCGGAAGGACAGACATGCTGGAAATTAAAGCAAACTGGCGAGTGAAAGGACAGTTTTGCTCCTGTTGAAAAGAAGCAGCCTGGCGGAAGGACAGACTTGTTGGAAATTAAAGCAAACTGGCGAGTGAAAGGACAGTTTTGCTCCTGTTGAAAAGAAGCAGTCTGGCGGAAGGACAGACTTGCTGGAAATTAAAGCAAACTGGCGAGTGAAAGGACAGTTTTGCTCCTGTTGAAAAGAAGCAGCCTGGCGGAAGGACAGACATGCTGGAAATTAAAGCAAACTGGCGAGTGAAAGGACAGTTTTGCTTCTGTTGAAAAGAAGCAGTCTGGCGGAAGGACAGACTTGCTGGAAATTAAAGCAAACTGGCGAGTGAAAGGATAGTTTTGCTTCTGTTGAAAAGAAGCAGTCTGGCGGAAGGACAGACTTGTTGGAAATTAAAGCAAACTGGCGAGTGAAAGGACAGTTTTGCTCCTGTTGAAAAGAAGCAGTCTGGCGGAAGGACAGACTTGCTGGAAATTAAAGCAAACTGGCGAGTAAAAGGACAGTTTTGCTTCTGTTGAAAAGAAGCAGCCTGGCGGAAGGACAGACTTGCTGGAAATTAAAGCAAACTGGCGAGTGAAAGGATAGTTTTGCTTCTGTTGAAAAGAAGCAGTCTGGCGGAAGGACAGACTTGCTACAAAATTAAAGCAAACTGGCGAGGAAAAGGACAGTTTTGCCAAATATATAAAATTACTTAAAAATCTTTGGTTTTGCGCTAGTAGAAAAATAGCAGTCTGGCGGAAGGACAGACTTGTTGGAAATTAAAGCAAACTGGCGAGTGAAAGGACAGTTTTGCTCCTGTTGAAAAGAAGCAGTCTGGCGGAAGGACAGACTTGCTGGAAATTAAAGCAAACTGGCGAGTGAAAGGACAGTTTTGCTCCTGTTGAAAAGAAGCAGTCTGGCGGAAGGACAGACTTGCTGGAAATTAAAGCAAACTGGCGAGTGAAAGGACAGTTTTGCTCCTGTTGAAAAGAAGCAGCCTGGCGGAAGGACAGACTTGTTGGAAATTAAAGCAAACTGGCGAGTGAAAGGACAGTTTTGCTCCTGTTGAAAAGAAGCAGTCTGGCGGAAGGACAGACTTGCTGGAAATTAAAGCAAACTGGCGAGTGAAAGGACAGTTTTGCTCCTGTTGAAAAGAAGCAGCCTGGCGGAAGGACAGACATGCTGGAAATTAAAGCAAACTGGCGAGTGAAAGGACAGTTTTGCTTCTGTTGAAAAGAAGCAGTCTGGCGGAAGGACAGACTTGCTGGAAATTAAAGCAAACTGGCGAGTGAAAGGACAGTTTTGCTCCTGTTGAAAAGAAGCAGCCTGGCGGAAGGACAGACATGCTGGAAATTAAAGCAAACTGGCGAGTGAAAGGACAGTTTTGCTTCTGTTGAAAAGAAGCAGTCTGGCGGAAGGACAGACTTGTTGGAAATTAAAGCAAACTGGCGAGTGAAAGGACAGTTTTGCTTCTGTTCAAAAGAAGCAGTCTGGCGGAAGGACAGACTTGCTGAAAATTAAAGCAAACTGGCGAGTAAAAGGACAGTTTTGCGCTAGTAGAAAAATAGCAGTCTGGCGGAAGGACAGACTTGTTGGAAATTAAAGCAAACTGGCGAGTGAAAGGACAGTTTTGCTCCTGTTGAAAAGAAGCAGTCTGGCGGAAGGACAGACTTGCTGGAAATTAAAGCAAACTGGCGAGTGAAAGGACAGTTTTGCTCCTGTTGAAAAGAAGCAGCCTGGCGGAAGGACAGACATGCTGGAAATTAAAGCAAACTGGCGAGTGAAAGGACAGTTTTGCTTCTGTTGAAAAGAAGCAGTCTGGCGGAAGGACAGACTTGCTGGAAATTAAAGCAAACTGGCGAGTGAAAGGATAGTTTTGCTTCTGTTGAAAAGAAGCAGTCTGGCGGAAGGACAGACTTGTTGGAAATTAAAGCAAACTGGCGAGTAAAAGGACAGTTTTGCTTCTGTTGAAAAGAAGCAGCCTGGCGGAAGGACAGACTTGCTGGAAATTAAAGCAAACTGGCGAGTGAAAGGATAGTTTTGCTTCTGTTGAAAAGAAGCAGTCTGGCGGAAGGACAGACTTGCTACAAAATTAAAGCAAACTGGCGAGGAAAAGGACAGTTTTGCCAAATATATAAAATTACTTAAAAATCTTTGGTTTTGCGCTAGTAGAAAAATAGCAGTCTGGCGGAAGGACAGACTTGTTGGAAATTAAAGCAAACTGGCGAGTGAAAGGACAGTTTTGCTCCTGTTGAAAAGAAGCAGTCTGGCGGAAGGACAGACTTGCCGGAAATTGAAGCAAACTGGCGAGTTGTTATGCTCGTAAAAACATGCGAAATTGAAAACTAGTGAGTAGGGGTGAGAGGGAATGTAGTAATAGAGACAGAGAAGAGAATGATTGAAGCGAAAAATATGCGCCTTCTGATTGGCCGACCCAGTGGAAAGCTAGAATGAACAACAAAAGCGAACATACAAAAAGAGCTGCGCATCGTGGATTCAATTCAGTTGATAGACAATAGTGGATACGAACGGACGCACCAAAAGGCAGCAGCAATGGCATTTGCAGTACACAGCAGTCTACCACAGAGAGGTTTTAAAGAGTTTCCTCTCTGCGGTCGGTGTTGTGGCTGTAAGAATAGCCGCAGCGGTCACGACAATGTTAAGCGTTCACAATCAAATGAGCATGTCGAATGAAATGTGTAGAGATTGTACTGTTCTAAAGGAAATATGAACACCCCTAAAATAATTTCTATTAATTTTTCTAAAACTTTAAGATACGGACAAGAGATTGGTAAAAGAATTTTGAAAATCGATTGAGTCATCGCTGAGATATAGCCATTTAAAAATTTATATGCAACTAATCATTGTTCCGGGAGCGCTACCCAAGCAGAAGGAAGTAACAAGTGAATAACATATCAAGGTATCTATTAGCCTGGTACACCGTTTATATGGGAAAATATAAAAAATGGAAAAACTCAAACTCCTGTATACTTTTTGAGTACCATTTTGGTCCCATATCAACTGTGCAAAATTTCAGATCGATCGAAGAAACTATATTTTAGCGCCCGCCATTCTTAGTTTTTCATACGATTTACTATGGGGAAATTTTACTTCTTCAAAGAAAAATCGCTTGAGGTCACCCATTGATACCTAAAAATAAATCGTTGAATGATTTCAGTAGATAACTTCACGAGGAATCAGACCTTCGAAGACCGCAAAGCGATGCGACATTCGTGGAAAAAGTTATTAAGCCTTACGCGATCGATAAAATGACGAGATTTTATTATTTATTGTTATTCCTTACATGTTAAACAGCGTTGGCATACCATTCGGTTTTCAGTGAATAACTTTTTCCACGTGTCTTAGATCGCTTTGCGGTCTTCAGAGGGTTTGTTCCTCGTTAAATTTCCAACAGAAATCATTCATCGATATATTTTTAGGGGCTAAGGGGCAACCTGTGGCGATTTTTCTTTGAAAAAGTGATTGTCCCCATAGTAAATCCTATGAAAATTTAAAACGGCTGGCGCTAAAATATAGTTTCTCCGATCGAGCTGAAATTTTGCACAGTTGATATGGGGCCAAAATTGAACTCAAAAAGTGTACAGGAATAAAATGTCTTTTAATGTCCCACGCTAGTATCTATCTTAAATACTACCATACCTTGATATGCCCTCTATTAGGTGGTAATAAGAGGCAAAATAACAAAAACGAATACCATAGTTTAGTATAAATAACACCTAGAAAATAACAAGTCTTATTGTACCAATAATGAATGCATACCTAAAATTTCGAGTGCTGTATTTGTTATCTCAAAGTTATTGAATAACAAACTAATAACATTTCTTGTTATTAAATGTTTCATTTGTTCGATGACTTCATGATGTAATCTTGAGCAAATCTTGTTCTTCGGTTATTTTCTATGCTAAACCAACAAATACCACATCAATACCAAACTCTCCTCAAATAACTACAAAAGTTATTGTGATGTTCTCATAAAATTTCGTAGAATAACGCAGCAATAACAATTTTAGGTAAGAGATCACATGTTGCTCTTCGCATGGTATTTGTAAGGTCTGCTCTTCTGCTCGGGTAGGGATGTTCATTTTGTTTTCTTTGGACTTACGATGTGTATTCAGTTATTTTATTCTATACTTAGGCTGATACAAATTTAATTTTCACTTTTTGTCTACCCCCCCCCCCCCCCCTCTAAAAATTTTGGCTGGAATTTGCATTTTGAGGGGACAGATCAAAAATATTTATCAAAATTTCGGGTTTTTCTAAAAATTCTTCAAATTAACAAATCCAATGAGTTTTTAATATTTTTCATATATTATTTTTATACCCCCCCCCTCCCCCTCGACCAGCCAAAGGGTGGAGGGACAAAAAGTGAAATCAATATTTGTAACAGCCTTATTTGAATCACTAAGATTTATTATTTTCACTAAAATATTTAAAACGTCTACAACCAAATGAGCACGTCAAAAAAAAATTTGCATTGGTTGCACTTTTCTATAGGATATTTGAACATCCCTATAATGATATCTCTTCATTTATCTGAAACTTTGGGATTCGTACAAGAGATTCATAAAAACAGAAAATCGGTTGAGCCATCGCTGAGATATAGTCATTTGGAATTTTAGTTACAACTGATTTTCGATCACGGGGCCGCGAGTGTTAAATACATAACATGTTTTGTTAGATTCAATAACATCTTAATAACATTGAATCTTGCAGTGAGTTTGAAACTTGTTATTGTTGTGTTATAGTTCATCACATATTTATACGATTTCAATAGTAGAATATTATAGAAAAACTAGGTTTACAACAAAGAATATTATTATTGGAATGTTATTAAGTGGACGAATATCAACAACTTGATCATAACAAAATAAGATTTCCCAACAAAACATGTTATAAAAAAGAAATTCTTTGATAAGATAATAATAACAAATTATGATATAAAACCAGTCTGTATGATTTTGTTTTTAATTTTTTGATTTCATATTCATCTGTATGTATTGAACATCAAAATATGTGTCAAAACAACTTTGCATTTGAAAAACTGCAGATAAACTGCATTTTTGAAGTAGTTTTTGGTCACTCAAAATATCAATCATCTAAGGTACACCGGGGCAAGTTGAAACGGGTGGGGCAAGATGAAACAGCGGGTTAACATGATGTTATCCAATGATGGTGAACATTTTGAAAGCCATAACACATAGTTTTTGATTCAAACAATGTTTTGGCGAAAGAAAAATTTCCAAAATGAATTGAAATCTATTTTAAAACTTTGTGTTTCATCTTGCCCCACCCGTTTCAACTTGCCCCGGTGTACCTTAACCCTCTAATACCCAATCCCGCCTTTAGACGAGGTATAATTTGAGCATTTTTGTAATTTTTGTTTCGTGGAAACCCAATTTTTTTATATTTTTGGCTGATATTTAGGACTGTTCTGTATATCGCAAAATAATTTTTGGTGTATTTTAAAGCGTATTTACATTTTTTAAAAATCATTGAAAAATTGATGTTTTAGTCACCTTTTGGAAGCCATCGTTTATTTTGTATTGAATCGCTACAATTAACATATTTTAAATTTTTCCCAAATCATTCTATCCTTTAATAGTTTAATAGTTTAAGGGAATCGAATACACGTTAAAATTGTTTTCCTTAAAATTACACGGAAAATAAAATTGTTTGTGAAAAAATTTTAAAATAATAATATTTCAACAATTATCATGAAATCTCAAAATGTTTTCATCTAAAAAACCCCGTTCCCCAAATTGGCTTCCAGGAAAAATATAAAAGTGTGGGGATGTTCAAAAATAAAAATTAGAAAAATCAAAAACTGAAATTCACGAAATCGAGAATTAAAAAGAATCATCTTCCAAAACATGTTTAAATCGATTTTAGATGACGAAAAATGATATTTAGATCAAAATCAAAAATTTGGGTATTAGAGGGTTAAACGATATTTCGAACATTATTTATTCACCTAAAAGACTAGAAAAATAAATCGGTTCAAAAATTTTACAAATCGAATAAAAAATGACCGAGTCATAGCAGTTTTAAATTAGAGTTTCCATTGTTTAGGACAGTAGGAGTGTTAACCCTCTAATGCCCAACCCCACCTTTAGATGGGGTATAATTTTAGCATTTTTTTTTTTAATTTTTGCTTACCGGGGCAATCATCTCTTTATATTTTTGGCTTTTATTTAGGGTTCTACATTTCAAAATGATTGTTGGTGCCTTTTAAAGCATATTAATATTTTTTTATTCAATGATAAATTGATGTTTTGACCATCTTCCAGATGCCATTG
Organism: Aedes albopictus; assembly: GCF_035046485.1. NCBI lineage: Eukaryota > Metazoa > Arthropoda > Insecta > Diptera > Culicidae > Aedes > Aedes albopictus. The sequence continues at coordinate 517,752,243 of NC_085137.1, read as the reverse complement.
TTTTTTTTTTGTATTTAATCTCAACAATAAACATGCTTCAATTTTTCCTCAATCATACTATTATAATAAAAGTACACGGAAAATAAAATTTTCTATGAAAAAAAAATCAAAAATAAAATTTTTGTAACAATAATCAAAAAGCATAAAATGTTTTCATTTTAAACGATCGGTATGCCAAATAGGCTTCCAGGAAAAATACAAAAGTGTAGGGAAGATCAAAAATAAAAATTAGAAAAATCAAAAACCAAAATTTACAAAATCCAGAATTAAAAAGAATCACCTTCCAAAACATGTTTAAATCGATTAAAGATGACGAACAATTATATTTTGATCAAAATAAAAAAAAAATATTATTAGAGAGTATAGGAGGGTTGAAGAAGCATATCACTCAATCAAGCTTTCATAGCTGAAGTCATACGAATTTTCCATTTCTAAATTTTCAAGTTCACCCTACTGTTATCAAATAATACCTTTCAACGCACAGAGCCTAACGAACGACCGTCTACAACTAGTAATAAATCTTTTCTCGTTTCCATCTCTGTTTTTTCAGCACACTGCAACTCGTTAAAACTTTGGATCGCAATACTACGTACCAACCAACTGGTGAAAGAAGACGCAAAGTCTAAACCACCGCCAGCCACCCTATCGCAATTCCACCACACAGGCTCCACCTTTGGCTCCACCAGTAACTGAAATCCTCCCACCACCACCCGTCACAGTGTGCTGCTGTAAATAGAGCTGCTTCCCCGGTTGCATACACCCAGGAAACTATAGCAAGCAACCAACCAACTGTCGTTCGTTTCGTCCTCAAACGATAGAACACAACGACTTGCCATCCTCGACAAAAGGGCGTATTATTTCTGGCGTCGCCTACTTCGTTACGATTCCGCAAAATTCCGTGGAAGCATGCTAAAATAGATCAACAATTTATAGCATTTTATTAATATTTAACGAGGCCAAAATTGAAACGCGAAAACGACAAATCGGATAGATATATATACAACTAGCTCCGGTGCAAGGCGAGAAAGCAGAATGCCAAGGGAAAACTAATTACCATTATGATGCATCAGCAATCGATTATGGGTCTATTTTCGACACAATAATCGGAACTGACAAATCGATATGCCCCTGAAACTGCTCGTATAATTCAATCGAAATCGGTGGACTACGAGTGAGAAATCATCGGCTGAGCTGGTTTTTTGCTAGACAAAGCATCCATTCTCCTGGATAGAATAGTAGTACAATAAAGAAAAATGACAATAATCATAGTACCTTATAGCGCATAGAAAATCTCTACTATCTACTCACTCTACCCAACACCACTCGAAACAGAAAAAGTCATTTAGAAAATAGAAAAAAGCAGACGCAACGAGTAACGGGGCTATCCATCAGGGGTAGTTTTCCACAGAAACGACAGCCAAAAAGCGAGAGCGAAAGACGGAAGTTTTTGACCTGACACTATATAGTTTAGCGGAAGCTCTCTATTGAACGACAGCGACACATCACAATGGATTTAAAGCACTCCAACGTACCGGAAGTGACGGTAGTGGCCGATGCATATATGCCCGGCAGCAAATCGTCCGATCTGATCAAACCACCCATCAATGGTTCCAGCGCAACGTTGGACAAACCAGCACTACCACCAGGTAAGTTGAGCGAACGAAAACGAAACGAAAACGAAACGAAAACGAAACGAAAACGAAACGAAAACGAAACGAAAACGAAACGAAAACGAAACGAAAACGAAACGAAAACGAAACGAAAACGAAACGAAAACGAAACGAAAACGAAACGAAAACGAAACGAAAACGAAACGAAAACGAAACGAAAACGAAACGAAAACGAAACGAAAACGAAACGAAAACGAAACGAAAACGAAACGAAAACGAAACGAAAACGAAACGAAAACGAAACGAAAACGAAACGAAAACGAAACGAAAACGAAACGAAAACGAAACGAAAACGAAACGAAAACGAAAACGAAACGAAAACGAAACGAAAACGAAACGAAAACGAAACGAAAACGAAACGAAAACGAAACGAAAACGAAACGAAAACGAAACGAAAACGAAACGAAAACGAAACGAAAACGAAACGAAAACGAAACGAAAACGAAACGAAAACGAAACGAAAACGAAACGAAAACGAAACGAAAACGAAACGAAAACGAAACGAAAACGAAACGAAAACGAAACGAAAACGAAACGAAAACGAAACGAAAACGAAACGAAAACGAAACGAAAACGAAACGAAAACGAAACGAAAACGAAACGAAAACGAGACGAAAACGAAACGAAAACGAAACGAAAACGAAACGAAAACGAAACGAAAACGAAACGAAACGAAAACGAAACGAAAACGAAACGAAAACGAAACGAAAACGAAACGAAAACGAAACGAAAACGAAACGAAAACGAAACGAAAACGAAACGAAAACGAAACGAAAACGAAACGAAAACGAAACGAAAACGAAACGAAACGAAAACGAAACGAAAACGAAACGAAAACGAAACGAAACGAAAACGAAACGAAAACGAAACGAAAACGAAACGAAAACGAAACGAAAACGAAACGAAAACGAAACGAAAACGAAACGAAAACGAAACGAAAACGAAACGAAAACGAAACGAAAACGAAACGAAAACGAAACGAAAACGAAACGAAACGAAAACGAAACGAAAACGAAACGAAAACGAAACGAAAACGAAACGAAAACGAAACGAAAACGAAACGAAAACGAAACGAAAACGAAACGAAAACGAAACGAAAACGAAACGAAAACGAAACGAAAACGAAACGAAAACGAAACGAAAACGAAACGAAAACGAAACGAAAACGAAACGAAAACGAAACGAAAACGAAACGAAAACGAAACGAAAACGAAACGAAAACGAAACGAAAACGAAACGAAAACGAAACGAAAACGAAACGAAAACGAAACGAAAACGAAACGAAAACGAAACGAAAACGAAACGAAAACGAAACGAAAACGAAACGAAAACGAAACGAAAACGAAACGAAAACGAAACGAAAACGAAACGAAAACGAAACGAAAACGAAACGAAAACGAAACGAAAACGAAACGAAAACGAAACGAAAACGAAACGAAAACGAAACGAAAACGAAACGAAAACGAAACGAAAACGAAACGAAAACGAAACGAAAACGAAACGAAAACGAAACGAAAACGAAACGAAAACGAAACGAAAACGAAACGAAAACGAAACGAAAACGAAACGAAAACGAAACGAAAACGAAACGAAAACGAAACGAAAACGAAACGAAAACGAAACGAAAACGAAACGAAAACGAAACGAAAACGAAACGAAAACGAAACGAAAACGAAACGAAAACGAAACGAAAACGAAACGAAAACGAAACGAAAACGAAACGAAAACGAAACGAAAACGAAACGAAAACGAAACGAAAACGAAACGAAAACGAAACGAAAACGAAAACGAAAACGAAAACGAAACGAAAACGAAACGAAAACGAAACGAAAACGAAACGAAAACGAAACGAAAACGAAACGAAAACGAAACGAAAACGAAACGAAAACGAAACGAAAACGAAACGAAAACGAAACGAAAACGAAACGAAAACGAAACGAAAACGAAACGAAAACGAAACGAAAACGAAACGAAAACGAAACGAAAACGAAACGAAAACGAAACGAAAACGAAACGAAAACGAAACGAAAACGAAACGAAAACGAAACGAAAACGAAACGAAAACGAAACGAAAACGAAACGAAAACGAAACGAAAACGAAACGAAAACGAAACGAAAACGAAACGAAAACGAAACGAAAACGAAACGAAAACGAAACGAAAACGAAACGAAAACGAAACGAAAACGAAACGAAAACGAAACGAAAACGAAACGAAAACGAAACGAAAACGAAACGAAAACGAAACGAAAACGAAACGAAAACGAAACGAAAACGAAACGAAAACGAAACGAAAACGAAACGAAAACGAAACGAAAACGAAACGAAAACGAAACGAAAACGAAACGAAAACGAAACGAAAACGAAACGAAAACGAAACGAAAACGAAACGAAAACGAAACGAAAACGAAACGAAAACGAAACGAAAACGAAACGAAAACGAAACGAAAACGAAACGAAAACGAAACGAAAACGAAACGAAAACGAAACGAAAACGAAACGAAAACGAAACGAAAACGAAACGAAAACGGAACGAAAACGAAACGAAAACGAAACGAAAACGAAACGAAAACGAAACGAAAACGAAACGAAAACGAAACGAATACGAAACGAAAACGAAAACGAAACGAAAACCTAATCTAGAAGAACTGTAATGAAATTATATTCACCATCTCTGAATTAGCTTAGCAATCAGAACTAATGTTCTTCGGCGAAACTCTGCTCTGACCTTTACCTCAATGCTTCCGTTTCATTTCCGGACATTCCATTCAAACCAAACCGATCCATTCATCGAACGGTGCGATGATGCTGGGAAACCACACTCCGCCAACAGGAGAGTTCAAGGTGTACAAGCGGCGATGGCTGGTGCTGGCAATATTCGTAATGTATTCCGCCTCGAATGCACTCCAGTGGATCCAGTACAGTATTATAGCAAACATAGTTCAAAGGTGAGTAGGCCACTGACTGGCCCACCGGTTGGATGGGAAGGTTGCTAGGATACACTTGAAAAGGACGACTAGATGATGAGGAGAGATGGCTGAGCACTATGAAGAGGTTATGTTTATGTATGAGCATGAACTGGCCTTGTGTGGTGTATAAATATAACCATGTGGTCAATATGCGCCGTCATGTTGTTCAATGGTCTCATGCTAATGGAAGAGGTTTACCCGGTGTTTCAGATTCCTAGTTGAGATTTTGAAAGCATCTGACCCTAATTGAAAATGCCATTCTCAGCCCGCCGACCCTATCAGGAGTAATAAATTCACTTACCTATTTGTCCTCAGTGAATTACTGCAAGTAACATCCTCCCCATCGTCGTTGGTAATCTATAAATAAACTCGTTAATTCTCATACATAACCTACTTACAAGATGCTTACATAATTCCCCTTTCCGTTACTGTTACATTTGCATATTCCTCCGGTGGGTGAAAATCGCATCGGTTCATCTGGTGGCTTCGTGAAATTTGCCGGGCCGGACCATCCCTGATGCCGTAATCGACTATGGTGACCGACCCATCGGGGCCATGACCCAACCCTGGCCGCAATCAACCCCTGGGGTTTCCTGTTCCGGATGGACGACGCAGATACTACAACATTACCAGCACATGGGTCGACTGGACGTCGATGATTTTCATGATCCTCTACATTCCGCTCATCTTTCCGGCCAGCTGGATCCTGGATAAACTGGTAATTTAGATTAGCTCTTTATGGTACACTCTAGCTAGCATAGCATCGCAGCATCAAGTGGCGCCAAACGCAATCGGCCACGATTGACCAACCATTATCAGTTATACGAGTGCGTTCGAATTCAATTTATAGCTAAAGCTGTTTCCACAATCGGATGCGATTGATGGTAACCGCAATTCGAGTGCTTTCATGACTAGCGGCAATACCGGTCAGATAATCACAGCAAGCCGGTCAACCCTTTCAGCACGAATGTTGCTTATGTGGCAAAGTGGGCAACAGTTCCAAATATTTTATGTTAAACTAGCTGAACCCGGCAAACTATGTCTTGCCTACTGCGTTTTTTGATGTTTCAAGTTCCTAGTCAAGCCCAAGTCCCCGTTCAAACTGTATGAAACCCCGATTTTCAAAAACTCTCAATTTCCCCATGTTTTTTGCCTCATAAACCTTCCTTGGGTGAAAACTAATGGAACAAAACTTAGACGACCCAAATCGGACCATCCGTTCGCTAGTTATGCGCGGTCCCACGTATGCCACTGCATTTTTATATATATAGATTATAAAAAAAAACCGTTAGACTATCCCCACCAGTGCGTAGTAAATCGGTGGTAGTAGAGGTGTTCAAATCGGTTTTATTTCTGATACCCACCCGTTATCGCACCGTGCATTCACATCATCGTTGGTGAAATATTACCTCATCTCCCACAGTGGGAAAAATCGACCCAAAAAAACAAATCTTTTAACGCGGCTAGATTCGGTACGTGAAGTTGACCATTTCTGACGTAAAAAATTACGAGAAATCGATTGGTGCTAAATTCATTCACCGCACGGCACGGGAAGTGGTCCACTTTGCCCCATTTTGCTCTTTTTTCACACAAAAATAGAATCAAAATGTACTTTCAATCAACTAACACGTCTGTAGATCATTGAAAATAACTGCAGGTGTAATTAGAGGTTAATAGAAATCATAAACATATATGAAAGACCTTTTTAAATGCCTATATTGCCCCATATGCCCCAACAACTGCTGGAAATTGTGAATTTTATATGATTATGAATGGATTTTTAATGTTACTGATTCAAATTTCTTTTTTTTTGCATAAACAAAAAGCGCTAGATCCGTTACCACCAGAATCATCTTCAGTAATTTGCCCCATTTTGCCCTATTATCATAGATAAATGAGATTTAAAATTTATTTATAAGAAACAGATACTGTAATGGAACGTTGAAATTAGTTTTAGTTGCAATTGGAAGCCAACAGCTATCATGCGAATAAATGAAAGATATTTTCCATCTTTTGCCCTAACTGCTGGATGATAACATTTTTTCTATTGTTTTGTAATGTCACTGGTTGCAATACATGAAGTTCTAGATTATTTATATATATATACAAATACGGTTTATCGATAAGGTTTAGAATCATTCACGGGAGGGTACAAATAGCTGTCCATTTTACCCCAATTTGCCCTGATTTATTGTCGCCTCATGAATGAATTGATTTCTCCCACGAATTGATGGATTTTTGTTACTGAAACCAATGTAATCGAAAGGACAGTTAAAACATATGACTTTGGTGGGGAATACTGCGTATAATAAGCATTAATCAAGATCTTAATTTGTGGCAAATATGCACACAACTGATTAAATTTGACATCTTAAATATATATAATTTGGTGCTTTGAGACACCCTATTTAATCAGTTTAGCACATATTTGACATATTTCATTTAATGCTTATTATGCCCTTAATTCCCCATAAAAAGCTGAAATTATATGAAAGTCATATATATGTCTTTTTGATAACAATGGTTTCAGTACCAATGCTAAAAAGGGAAATTTATTCATTACTTGCCAAAAAATCAGTGCAAATTGATTTATTCATTACATGACAAAAATTAGGGCAAATCGGGGTGAAATGGACAACTATTTATACCATTCCGAGAATAATTGTAGTATTAATCGATAAACCGCATTTGTATACATCAAAAATGATCCAGGGTTTCATGTTTTGCATCCAGCGACATTATAAAACCATACAAAATATGTTATCATTTAGCAGTTTTAGGGGCATGCAGGGTAAAATAGGGAAAATATCTTTCATATATGCGCATGATATCGGTTAGCTTCCAACTGCACCTAAAACTAATTTCAATGTTCCATAGCAGTATTTGTTTTTAATAAATACATTTTAAATCTATTTTTTTTTTCATAAAAAATAGGGCAAAATGGGGCAAATTGGACAACTCCCGAAGATGATTCTGGTGATGAAAGAGCTAGCGCTTTTTGTTTATGCCAAACAAATCAACTTCAAGTCAGTAACATTAAGAATTCGTTCATAATTAGGAAAAATTGTGAATATCCGACAGTTGTTGGGGCATATGGGGCAAAATAAACATTTAAAAGGATCTTTAATGTATTCTCATGATTCCTATTAACTTCCAGTTACACCTGCAGCTATTTTCAATTAGCTACAGTCGTGTTAGTTGTTTGAAAGTACATTTTGATTCTCTTTTTGTATGAAAAAAGCGCTAAATGGGGCAAAGTCATGGGCAAAATGGACCACTTCACGTCAGCGGCGTTAAAAGATCCGTTTTTTGGGTCGATTTTTCCCACTGTGCATCGGTGCACAGCGGGAAAAAACAGTACAAACCTACACTAAATTCTGTATCTCACGAACGCATCCAGTTTTTCTAACGAACAAAACGGTTTCAGGAGTAAAATTGTCTGGAGAATCCAATGGAAGTGTTTAAACAGATCATTATCCTGCTCATTTTGCCCTAATACCCCAATTTTCATTGACATTTATGTTAAACTAGCTCTAAAGCACTTTTGAAACATAAATGCGGTTTGCCTTGAGAAACTTATCTGAAGGATTATGATGTAGAGAATCGATTTGAAGTGATTGCAGTGACCGCATGAATGTATTTATGCTTATTTTACTCTAATTCCCCTCATATATTGAGTTTTGTATGAAATTAGCTCCTTACTCGCAAGAAAATTATGAGTGGTATGCTGAGAAGGCTTTCCTTAGTGCATGCAATTATGTAATTATGCTCATTTTACCCTAATTCGCCACATATATTGAGTTTTGCATAAAATTGGCTCCATAACTTGCAATGAAATCATGAGTAGTATGCTATGACGGATTTCTTTAGTGGATGATGATACAAGGAATAAATAAGAAGTGATTGCAGTGTCTGCGCAAATGTAGTTATGCTCATTTTACCCTAATTCTTTACATATGTTGAGTTTTGTATGACATTAGCACCATAACTTCCAAGGAAAAAAGATTGCAGTGACCGCGTGAATGTAATTATGCTCATTTTACCCTAATTCCCCACATATATTGAGTTTTGCATGAAATTAGCTACATAACTCACAAGAAATGGGTGGTATGTTGCGAAGTATTTCTTTAGTGGTTGATGATATATGGAATCGATTAGAAGTAACTGTAGTGTCCGTATGAATGTAATTTTGCTCATTTTACCCTTATACCCCACTCATATTGTGTTTTGTATGAAATTAACTCTTTAACTCACAAGAAATTTAAGGGTGGTATGTTAAGAAGTGCTTATTTGGTGGATGAAGATACAAGGAATAGATTGAAAATGATTGCAGTGACCGCGTGAATGCTATTATGCTCACTTTACCCTGATTCCCCACATATATTGCATTTTGCATGAAATTGGGCATATAACTCGCAAGAAACTTATGGGCGGTATGCTGTGAAGGAGTTCTTTAGTGAGTTATGATATAAGGAATCGATTAGAAATTGATGCAGTGACCGCGTGATTGCTGTTTTGGTTATTCTACCCTAATTACCCACATATATTGAGTTTCGTATGGTATAAGCTCTATAACCTTGTCTATAACTCATAAGAAACTAATGGATACCATACCATAATTACATTCACGCGGTCACTGTAATCACTTCTAATCGATTCCTTGTATCATAATCCACTAAACAAACAGTTCATAGCATACCACTCATAATTTTCTTGTGAGTTATGAAGCTAATTTCATACAAAACTCAATATTTGTGAAGAATCAGGGTTTAATGAGCATAATTACATTCACGTGGACACTGCAATCATTTTAAATCGCTCCCGTGTATCATAATCCACTAAAGGATTCCTTGCATACCACCCATAAATTCCTTGTGAATTATGGAGCAAAACTCAACGTATGTGGGGAATTAGGGTAAAATGAGCATAACTACATTCACGCGGACACTGTAATCACTTCTAATATATTCCTTGTATCATCATCCACTGAAGAAACCCTTCTTAGCAAACCACTCATAATTTCCCTGCGAGTTATGGAGCTAATTTGATGCAAAACTCAATATATGTGAGGAATTGGGGTAAAATGAGCATAATTACATTCGAGCAATCACTGCAATCACTTTGAATCGATGTCTTGTATCATCATCCACTAAAGAAACCCTTCTTAGCATACCACCCTTAAATTTCTTATGTGTTATAGAACTAATTTCATACAAAACTCAATATATGTAGGGAATTAGGGTAAAATGTGCATAATTACATTCACGCGGACACTGCAATCATTTTCAATCTATTTGTTGTATCATAATCCACTAAAGCAAGCCTTCTCAGCATTCCACTCATAGTTTCCTTGCGAGTTATGGAGCTAATTTGATACAAAACTCAATACATAAGGGGAATTCGGGTAAAATAAGCATAATAACATTAGCGCGGCCACTGCATTCACTTCTCATTGTTTCCTTGTATCATAATCCCCTAATGAAACTTTGCTTAGCATACCACTTTTAATTTTCTTGTGAGTTATGGAGCTAATTTTGTACAAAACTCAATATATATGGGGAATTAGGGCAAAACGAGCATAATTACATTCACGCGGTCACTGCAATCACTTCTTATCGATTCCTTGTAACATATTCCACTAAAAAGCCTTCTTAGCATACCACTCATAGTTTCCTTGCGAGTTACGAAACTAATTTCATACAAAACTCAATTTATGAGGGGAATTAGGGTAAAATAAGCATAAATACATTCATGCGGCCAGTGCAATCACTTCAAATGATTCTCTACATCTAAATCCTTCAGAAAAGTCCTTCAAGGCAAACCGCATTCATGTTTCATAAGTGATTTAGAGCTAGTTTAATATAAATCGACAATGATTTTTCATAAGGGCCTAACTGACTTGATCGATTCCTCTTCGTTGACTCTCTCTTTCGCTAATAACTTGATCAGAACAAACAAAATCATTATTATTTTTGTTTCTGTAGCAACATGTAGTCGTCTTCTTCGTATTTCAATCAAAAAATCTTTGGAAAACTCAATACACATTCTATGATAACACAAAGAGAGGATCGATGAAGAGAACTCGAAAATGTCAGTTAGGCATAAATGAAAAATCAGTGTCATTTAATGTCATTAAAAATTCTTTGTTCCTCATATTATCACATTGGATTGTACGAAAGTTATTAATTGTTAATATTTTAGTTCCTCAAGTGTTTCGTTCAAATTTTTAAATCCTTGGAGAAATTCCTAGAGTAAATCCTGAAGAAATTCTTTGCAGAATCTCTGATGGAATTCCTGTAGGGATCCTTAAAGAAATCCCCGAAGAAACGCCTGGAAGAATTCATGATAGAACTCCTTAAAGGAAATCCTAGACAAAACCTTGAATGAACTCATTGATGAATCCCAGGGTTGTTACAACAGCGCGGATTTCGCGAATTCCGCGGATTTCGCGATTATCGCGGATTTGGCGCGGATTTACCCATGGAATTTGGCCCTCGCGCGGATTTGGCGCGGAAATGATTTTTGCGTAATATTTGAATGATTATTTATCGACACTTGAAATTAAAAATTATGAAAAGTTAATATTTGTTTAGCCCTCCTAAGATGTTAGAATTTCCGCACCACAATAGGGTAGTGTACGTTCAGCGTGCCTGACTGGATCATACTGACCCCAACATCCTACTAGTGAAGAATTTGGAGCAAGTTTTCGTTTTGGTTTACGACAATCGTTTATGAATTTCATCAGCTCTTCAAAATATTTCTCTGAAGAAATTGTGCAATGATTCCTCCAATATTTCCATTGCGGGTATGATGTGCATCTTTATTCAACTTTCAAGTTCTCTCAAGTTCAAGTTTCTCAAAAAAAATCAAATTTGTTTCTAACAATTCCTTCGAATTTCGACTGTTGGTTATGTTGGGAGATATGGCCAAATGGCGTTCAGTCTTTGGAGGAATAACTAAAAAACGGATTGAAAGCTTAACGTTTCGGTCGGTATATTGTGCCTTCTTCCGGGAATTAACTATGCTCCGTTTTATCGTGAGTATGAGCCCACTGCATAGTCCACATTCGTCCCAGACGTAACGTATCATCCGTCGCCGGCGGCTGTGTTCCTTTGGATGTAATATCCGAAAGATATCCGTTCATCGGAAGCCGGAAGGGTAATAGTAATCTGCCCGAATTACTGGTACAATTTTGAAAGGCACCAGCTATAAATTTTGAAAAGAGATTCCTAGATAAATCCCTAGATTATTTCAAGAAAAAATCTCTTGAAGGGAATCCTAGAGGAAACTGCTAGTAAAAACTATGGCAAAAAAACTCTGGGGGAACTCTACAAGCATTCCTGGATATAATACAGCAGGAATTCTTGGAGAAACTCCTAAAAAATCCAGGAAAACCCTGTAGGAATTTCAAAAGACTCCAGCAAGTAAATCTTGAAAATTGTCAACATTGTCCTTCTAGGATTTTTCCAGTGATTACTCATTTTAAGGGACGTTTTCTCAGGTTTTGCCAGGTATTCTCCTTGGAAAATTTCTCAGTGAAGACATTACTCTACTACAGCATACCTCGATAGTACGTACACCACCGCTTCGTTTAGTGTACGTACTATCGAAACGTACGTACTATCGAAGCACAAATTTTTATTTCAAATTTCATTTTGAAATCAAAGAATGTTATTTCTAGAATGTCAGGATTGCCAAAAAATTACATGTGGTCTAAGGGTCCGTTTATTAATTACGTAATTTTGCATGTTTAGGATCCTATCTTTATTGGAAAAATCTTCTTGTGCTCTGGGGATGCTTCTTAGAGCCATCTCGTCTCTGGGAACTTATATTGATTTTATTTGAATTATGTTTTAGAGGCATCCAAACTGGTCTAGATATAATAAAATCGATCTATATCAGTTATATCTTGTTATAGAAACATTCTAGAAGTATTTTCTGTTGCAATTTTTATTGCCGTGATATTTTTAAAATCTTCTGAACTTTGTTCCTTCTAGGACACCTCCAAGAGTTTAATTTTTTTACGAGAAAGGAATCCTTGGGGTATCCCGGAGCTCTTGGAGGAATCCCGGAATTCTTAGAGGAATTCAAGGAAAAAATATTTGATGAATCTTAGAAAGAATTCCTGTAGGAATCTCGGAATGAATTTCTGCAGGAATCTTGGAATGAATTCAGGGAGAATTCCCGGAACGAATTTCCTGGAGGTATTCGGGAAGAAATCCTAGAAGTCCCGAAAGTATTAGAGAAGAAATTCTTGGTGAAGTTTTGGAAGGAATCTCTGGAGAAATCTCTGGAAGAGACCCTGGAATCTCATTAGGAATCGCAGGAGAAACTCCTGGAAGAAACCCCAAGAAAAAATTCCTGGAGAAATCTCGGAACCAATACTTAGAGGAATTTCGGAGCTGAAAGAAACTTGAAAGTTGAAGAAAACCCTAATGCAAGTGAGAATGCGAAATGTCTTTCCCAGAATCCCACAATGCCGGTTCACCCAGAAACAATTGAATTGGTACAGCCTATAGGATAATGCAAGTCGCGGTTGCTAAAGAATTTTTTTCTAAGTTTTTGATGTTTTGTGACCTTTTAGTTTACGTTCGGACTTCAAGAAGTCCTCGGAATCCTCCAGGAATTTCATCCGAGATTCTCCGAATAGTTTCTATTAGGATGTCTCTGGATTTATTTTTTTGGGCTTCCCGATGGTATTCCTGGAAATTCTAGCAACTTCACCCAGAATTTCTCTGGCAGTTCTTTCGGAAATTGTATCAGGAATTCTTACCGAGATTCCTTCAAAAACTCCTCGCAACAATCCGTAAGAATTTATTCCTGGAATTTCATACGAGATTCTTCCTGGGAATTCTTCACGAATTCCTTCTGAAACCCTTTCAGAAATCCTACAAGATCCCTGACAGTATTCAGTATTTCTCTAAAAGCTTCTCCGAGATCCCTCCTGGAACTTCTTCCGGTTTTTTTTTCGGGGGCTACTTCTGATTCAAGTATTCCTTCTGAGATTCCTACAATAATTTCACCAGGTAATCTTTCTGGGATTTTTCCAGGATTTTTTCGGAAATTCCTTCCGGGATTCCTCCGGGAATTTCTTCTGGGTGACTGTCATGAATTACTTTTCAGGAACTTCTTCCGGGATTCCTCTTATAGCGTCTTCTAGGAGTTCTTTCAGAAAGTGATTCCGGGATTTCTTCGAGAATTTTTTCCAGGAATCATCTAGGGACTCTTCTTTGGTTTCTACCAAAAGCTCCATCAGGAATTCCTGCTGACCCTTCTGGAATTCTTTCAGATGTTTGTAATGGAAATCCTCCAGGAGTTCAAAATGATTTTTTGGAGTTTTTTGTTTTTGGAATTCCTTATGTAGTTTCTGTAGGATTTTCTTGATTAAACATAGGAAAAGGCAACTTAGTTATAACTCCCTCCTAGATGACTTCTAGAATAAGTTTGTGGAGAAGCCACGGAAGAAATACCTGAAAGAGTTTCAGGAAAAATTACTAAGGTAATTCTAGAAGGAGTAATGCTGAAGGAATCTTGAAATTAATTTCAACAGAAATCCAGGAATCTCGGGCAACTTCCTGGAACAATCCTGGCAAGAGCTTTTGACGGAACCCCAGACGGAAGGAATCTCAGAAAAAAAAACTCCTGGGAAAACCTCAGAGGGAACTTCTGAAGGAATCCTAAATAAACTTCCGGAAGAATTTCATTAAGAGCTAGTGGAATCTCCCAGAAAAAAGCTCTGGAACAAATTTGTGGACAAACCACGAGGGGAGTCCCGGATGGAACTCTTGTGAAATCCCAGAAGGAACTCCATGAGGTGAGCCACCAAGCCACCATCAAGTTATAAAACAGCACACGCACGCATACCCCCCATTTTGATTCATGTTTTGGAGAGTAATCTTCGCCGAGAAGTTTAGTATTTTTAATACCACACAAAATAGAACCATCATGTGCCTTTTTATTTTATTACAACATTCTATTGGTATAAAGAAAGCGTTTAGTTATTTAATAACTGTGCACGTGCTTATAGACCACTAAGCTGAGAAGCCGTCCTCTCCAGTTGGGATGTAACGCCAGAATGGTGAAGCCAGATATTATGACTGGCAGAAAATATCTCTGTAAAGCGAAGAATACTGCAATCATTACATCAAACGTATTCGTTCATGCCTTTCATTTCGCTACATTTTAAAACTGCTTAATGCATAGGTTCCCAAACTTTTTAGGTGCGCGACCCCCTTCTGCCAGTTGACGTGCTTTTGGCAACCCACCATAGAAATTCCCTCATTTGTTATCTGTTACAGTAAAATATTCAACTGACCCTCGCGACTCTCTGGATAAAGGCCAACGCACCCCCTGGGGCGACCTACAGTTTGGGAAACCATGGTTTACTGCAAATCCGTGTTAAAGGAGTCTGCATAACACAAATTCATAGTATTGGAGTCTCTGCTATACGTTTACTAATGATTCGAACTCATTTTTGCAGATTAAAACATAACTAATTTTTGGTGTACGTACTATCGAGGCAAAATGTACGTGCTATCGAGGGTACGTACTATCGAGGGTACGCACTAACGAGGGTACGTACTATCGAGGTACGCCTGTACTAAGACATTGCTCAACAAAGTTTGAAGTGATCTTATGAGAATTTTTCATGAGTGTCCTCTCAAATTCATACTGGTTTCCAAAATTCTTTTGAAAAAATGTTCGGGTTACTGTCTCCAAAAATATTCAGCAATACTTAAAGAAAGCCAAGAAAGTTCCTTTCTCTTTATTTCAAAGATTTTTTTTAGTTTCCTATAAAATTTCTCCAGTTTTTTTTATATTTTTCCCACGAATACACTACCTAGTTCTTGGGATGTTTCTCCTAAGATTTTGTCTAGAAAATTCTTTTCAAAAATCGCCCAATGAATCTTTAAGAAATGTTTTTGAAAAAAAAAATGACGAGAGTTTTGCCGAAATGTTATTAAACTCACTTTCAGAAAGCATGAGTTGCGTTGATTTACGCATCAAAAGATTATTCTTCATCCAGCACTCAACTACCGTCAAGGCGCCATTCACCGTGGGGGCTCCATCCACCGTGTGCCTTCGAATATTTTTTCATTATTTCCATATTATGATTGAATGATATGACAATTTTCCTTCAATTTCACTACTACAACACTAATGTATTGTTACCATGTCAAAACGCTCATAAGAAACATTTAAAAGTATCATTTTGACACTAAATTGTGTTTACATGAAGCGGGTTTCTGCTCGTTCACTGCATTCATAGTGAAAAAACGAAAACTGCGCTAAGGTGATTTAAGCGATAAACTAAATGTAGTGACGTTTCTATTCCACCAAGAAGCAATTAAATTCACATATCAGGTATGTATTTTGCATTACCGAAGTAAGTTTAACAAGAAAGTACGATTACTCGTACTTATAATTGAAACAAAAAAACACGGTGAATGGGTACCCTAAAAATCAATGGTCTCCATTCACCGTGTCCCATATTGTCCCATATATCTAGAAAAAAATCGAAAATTTGAACATTCGTTTTTCTAATAAAATCTTGCAAGTTATTAATTGAAATGAATTTAAACAAAGAAAACTCCCTTGGCTGGGTTGTTTTGATCATTTTTAAACAAAGTAGAATACAATTTCTCATACACGGTGAATGGGTCCCTACTACCACGGTGAATGGTGACCTACCACGGAATTAGGCGACCTTACTACCCTTTACTAATTGTACTATATCACCAAATTTTGTGAAAAATTTTCTACTTCTGTGGATATTGCTTTAATTTTAACCTATAATGAAGGCAATTAAAAGCGGCACCAACAATGTTTAATACACTGGTGTCAAATGACAGGCCTTATTTACCCCGAATCCTCTTAGATCCACGGTGAATGGTGCCTTGACGGTAGTCCATTTCACTTTAATGGATTTAATGGATTCTTTAAAAAACGTGAAGAAAGGAAAAAATACCTTCACGCTCCCGCGGATTTGGCGCGAATTTATTTCCAGTATCGCGCGGATTTGGCGCGGATTCAAATTTAGCTCGCGCGGATTTGGCGCGGATTTTTTTCCACCCTTCTCGTAACAACCCTGGAATCCCTGAAAGAACTTCTGGAAAATCCCTGAATGTATTTCTAAAATATCTCTGAAGAAACTTCCGGAAGAATCCCAGAAGGAATTCCCAGGGCAATCCCGGAAGAAATTTTCGGGGAATCCCAGAAGGAATTTCCGGGGGAAATGGAGAGGCAATCCCGGAAGCAATTCTTGGAAAAATCTCAAAAAAACCAAAAGGAATTTCCGAGGAAATCCCAAAAGACATGCTCGGGGAAATCCAAGAGGAATCTCGGTAGGAATTCCCGTGGGCAACTCGGAAGGAATTCCCGGGGGAATCTCGGAAGGAATTCCCGGAGGAATCTCGGAAGGAATTCCCGGGGGAATCTCGGAAGGAATTCCCGGGGGAATCTCGGAAGGAATTCCCGGGGGAATCTCGGAAGGAATTCCCGGGGGAATCTCGGAAGGAATTCCCGGGGGAATCTCGGAAGGAATTCCCGGGGGAATCTCGGAAGGAATTCCCGGGGGAATCTCGGAAGGAATTCCCGGGGGAATCTCGGAAGGAATTCCTGGGGGAATCTCGGAAGGAATTCCCGAGAGAATCTCGGAAGGGATTCCCGGGGGAATCTCGGAAGGAATTCCCCGGGGGAATCTCGGAAGGAATTCCCCGGGGGAATCTCGGAAGGAATTCCCCGGGGGAATCTCGGAAGGAATTCAGCGGATAATCTCGAAAGGAAATCCCCGGGGAATCTCGGAAGGAATTTGTTGGGTCTGGTTGCTAAATATATGAATCCACTGTTTACCGGGAAGTTAAGTTGTCATTTTAAAACCGATTTGGCAACGATTGGTGGGGTTTGTGCGTTATGAAGGCGGTTGCCAATTTGGGTTTAATCACGCATTGGTGGGCATCGTCTTACGATAGATAAATAAGCTAACGCAGCTGTCAGACTACTAATTTACACCGAAGTATCATCAATTTGAACAAGGATGCCTTGGATACAACGCTGATGATCATTGTTTCTTGTTGGTTCTTATGTAGGATAGGATGCGTCACGTGGTCAGCGAATTTGAGATCAATTTGCTGTCAAACGGAGACCAGTCGTTGATTGGTTCAAATTGATATCCGTTTGCTACGAACAGATCGCTTTGTTGTTGGTTTGGCCTTGTTGCTAGTTTGTAGGATTAGCATTTTATAGCTTCGTCGCCTCAAAAAAATCTTGTTAGAATTCCAATATGGCCGCCACAATGGCCGACTTTGGCACCTACTCACGATTTTGAGGGCACAAATCTCTTCGTAAACAAGAGTAGCGCACCTAAGCTTCTTATTTCAAGCTTATTACAAGTGAGCAAGAACAAAATAATAAAATGCATAGTTGTTTGAAGCTTGCTTCTTGAGATTTGTGCGTCTGAAGTTTTGATGCACTGTAGAACCGGGATTTTGAGACATTTGTCCTTAATAAGCTATCGCAGCTCTCAGACTACTAATTTACACCGTGGTATCATCAATAGGCCCAAGGATGCCTTGGATACCACGATGATGATCATTATTCCTGGTTGGTTTTTCTCTAGGATAGGATGCGTCACGTAGTCAGCGAATTAGAGATCAATTTGCTGTCAAACGGAGACCAGTCGTTGATTGGTTCAAATTTATATTCGTTTGCTGCGATGCTGCGATCAGATCGCTTTGTTGCTGGTTTGGCCGTGTTGCTAGTTTGTTGGATTAGCATTTTATAGCAATATTTCAAATCTTTGTATTTTTTCATTCTAGATTCGTCGCCTCAAAAAATATGTTAGTATCTATAACATCCGAACCATAAGTGACTCTCAAGCCCGAACATCGATTGAAACCATTGCTGTGGTTGAAAATCAATTAAATTTCCGAGATATTTCACTATAAATGAAAGAACCTTGAATTTGAAAGCAAATTTAGGTGCTAGTTTTGCTATTCCAACTGCAAATAGTGCATTACGGTGCGAAATATGCATCAAAATTTCAATCGTGGAGTTTAAATTGTGTGAAAGATTTGGAATAAAGAAAAGTGGCAGCACTGAATTTTCATAGTAGACAAAATCAAACAAAATAACAAAGCAGGCGAATTTCTGTTGTCCCATCGTATCCTAGGTTTTGAGAACAAATCAATTTCTATGTGTACTTTGATTTGGTCATCGGTTTCAATGATAGTATGATGTTTCTGGTTGTGGTAGGACTTTGACAGCTGCGCCAGAACTCTGTGGGTACCCATAGAGTGGAGATTCTTCAAAAAAGTCGCAATATAACCCATTTGTCCTGAAAGGGTCAAAGATTTTTTTACATTGAATATACGGCGATATTTCAAGCAGGGCCGGATTTACCCAACGGAACACAAGCGCCCACTACGATTGTGGAACCGTGCGAATGAGCTAGAGCGGACGAAACGTGCGAACCATGAAATGCAGCACTGCATGTATGTGACGGGGACGCTTTGATAAGAGCGCATTTGCTGCTCGAGAACTGAAATAGACACCAATCGGATCGGAGCTCTCCCGCTTTGCCGAGTGTCGTCCATAAACACTTGGTCGAGATTCAATTAATCCCAGCCCAAACGTGGTTTGGGCGTAGTAGGCAGGGGCCGAATGTGTTTGGAATTTCTCTTTTTCAATTTCGTCCTACTATAGCGCGTCTCTGTGGAGGTTTGTACGTGATTTCTGGGAATCGATGGGAAATCCGCAGAATCAATTATAGAACACAAAACCACCAACAGTGCTCGACGATATCGAGAAAATTGACATGCAGCTACCATTATTTGCAGCCTGGATGCTGCTGCGGCAGCAGGGATTTGCCCTTTTGCTAATGGATTCCAACTGATGTATAAAATGACTCCAAAAAAGCAGTGTATGAGATAAACGGGGATTTTCAGCTTTCAACACACTGATCTCATTCGTTTTACAAGAACGTTATTAAAAATGACAAAAAAAGACCAAGTCAAATTCCACAAACATCAAACGGGTCGAAAATTCCATTCAAATTACAACCCGCTCAACTCGGTCCATCGGAATCCCTCCCCCACCATACCACGGGACGATGCGACGGTTAGACCGTCTAAAAATTGGCTTCACTTCTAAATAGAACCGTTGGACGATAGTAGATAACAACATAGCAAGCCAGGACGGACGACGAAAAAGTTCCTCCCCACAATAAAGCTCTAAATTGATATGCAATTGACTGGACCATGAGAGAGAGAAAGCGAGGCACGCTTGGATGTCAAAACTTCCTCCCCATTCCATTCCATTTGAATGAGACGTTTAATGGACCAGAAAAAATGGACGAACCATGTACAAAATTTGCCCCGTCAGATAAACTGGTCGGTGACAGCTTTTGGGAGGTTTTCGTTGTCCCCATTCTATAAACCATGGAGGGAAAAATATCTGTACAGACATTTTGCCGGCGATCACAGCGTGACAAACAATAGTTTTTGAGCATTTTTACTGGTGCTTCATTATTCTACTAAACATTAAAAAAATCCGAATACATTTGATGAAAGCATTACTAAAAGTTGACTAAAAGAGTTATCGAATGAATTACGGGAATAATTGTCGTTGGAACAAATTTCAACACAATTTCTACCACTATTCCTGTTTCAGTTCTGTTCAGACCTGATAGCAACAACAGTCGTAATGTTAAAACAGTTTGTAGGGTACTGGTTCCCTTATTAAGCATGTGGCTCCCATTTTCGTCCTACGAAAAACAAAGGATTAAAGCGTTGTTTGTTTTGTTTCTTATTTTTGTATTTTTTGTTAGGAGTGAGCACGCATGAAAACAAAAAGAACGGAATCAATCGGTGCCGTAATCGCTTGTTTTCGAATAGGATGAATATGGGAGCGTGAGATTACTGATGGAACGCATACCCTACATCTTTCTTGATAATTTTTGACGTATTTATCTTGAGATATTTTATGTATCTTGTACAATATTTTTTATGATTTCTCCTAAACCGCTATAGGCAACCTCAAACGATGGTCCATTTCGGATATCTGGATAACCTGGACCGCAAATTTGATCTTCTATATCTTATGATCCCGACATGTTGTCTTCAGCAAAGTTGTTGGGTACGTCAAGGACTTAAATTTGACACATTTCCTATGGGAAAAATGTAAAAAAAAACGCAAACCTCGACGGAACGGATGCTATGTGTTCCAGGCTTTAGAGATGACGATACCATGAAATTCGGAACTTTACACATATGTTTTGCTAGTGAGCATGTAAATATTTAAAATGCATAACTATTTGATCCCATGTAATATTAAGCTTCGTACTACATACACACTCAATTTCGATTTCTCTGTTCGGTAATTTATTTTACGGTTTTTGAACCGTAAAATACAAAAACTACTGAGTTTTCAGCATTTTCGTACAACATCACTGATGTTCAGTAAATTTTTTTGACATTTTACTGAACACGGTTATAGTTTGTGCCTAGGGTTCAGCAAAGTTAAATATTTACTGAGTTCAGTCAAATGTCAGTAAAAAACTGTACCGACTTTTCAGCATCGGTTCGTTTTTACTGAGCTATCGTTAAAGTAAAATGTAAACATTAATCCGCGCGTGATTCTAGCTGTCAAAAATAGAAAAGAAGCTTTGATCATCTGAGCTATCGCCATGATTTTACATTTTCAACCTCGATTCATGTGCCCTTGCCGCTTGTTTGGTACTCGGAAATCTTCTGCACCAGCAAACTGGAACGACCTTATGCGCTTGACAATCCTTCAGCAGATTACACCTTGCCGCATCTACAAGTGGAACAATACTCGATCACCGACTGGATACTCCCGCGCATCGAGCTTTGCCCTGAGGTCGTTCCCGTTCTGCCGGAGTTGTTATGAACCATTCATTACGTCGCGTGGATTTTCAATCCTTCCAAAAGCGGTCGGCAGGGGCACATGAACTGAAAGCACCTATATAATATGGGCGGATTCAAAATGCACCGTAAATGGGATAGACCGGGAGGGAACAAAATATTTTCCAAAACTGAAAAACTCAATTTGAAATTTTAGTTTACCGAAAAAGACAGTAACATGTGTTGTACCTATTACTGACTAAATCAGTATTTATTTGACAGGTCGAAATGTTATGTGTTACCGACTTTTCGGTACTCACAGCCGTTTACTGACTTAACTCTGCTGTTCAAAAACCCAGTAAAATTTTACCGACTTCGGTAATCAAATCTGAGTGTGTAGAAATATGCTGTGTTCGGCAAAGTTGTTCATAAGGTTGAGTATTCGCTAATGATTGATTGTTTGATTGAAAATTCTAAACAAAGATGGCGCTACTAAACTTGAAAATTTTATATTTCATATATCTCAGGATGCTGATCACTTAGATGGTATCTTTGGCAAAATTGTTAGATAGTATAGACGGCGTTACTGAGCATACATATTTTATTACTATATCCCAGGATTCTGATCACTTAGAAAGATGAAGTCTTCGTAAAAGAATGTGTAGGCCAAGTTCTTCCAGGCGATTATCCGTTTAATGCGGACTCTACACATAGATGGCGCTAGTGAATATGCAAATTTTTTATGTCATTTATCTCAGGATTCTGATTACCGTCAGTGGGGGTGTCATTGGGCCAGAACTGCATAGTCCATCCCTTTGTATGTCGTTACAACAATACTTTAGCTCTAAATCAATGTTGAATTTGGTAGACACGTTCATTTATGTACTGTTTAGGATTGTTTAAAGTATAAATGCTTCAACTTTTATTTTGACAATAATATAGAGTAATTAAAATTGGCCCAATTTCACCCCTTCTAGCGGGTGACCTTGGGCCAAACACTAAAATTCAATCCAAATGGTTCAATGTGAGAAAATATCGCTTGCAAATCAAGTCTAGTGAATATATAGCTGCTTGCGCACAACCTATCAGTGCCTTGTCACTTTAAAATAACACCACAGACAAACAAACGTGAAAGTTTGACCACATTCATTGTAAACGATCATTGATCCATTACAATACATCCGCTATCCCCTGGATATAACTCCAACTAGCATTCTCAAAAGACTAAAGAAATATTTCCTCATCATCTACCTATAAACTGATATGCGTGCATTTTTAATTTAGCATGAATCTTACATTTATTTCTAAAACAAACGCCGTTTTATGCATAAAATAATGTGAATACTCGCAGTTGTTTCAATTCACATTTGTAGGGTTCTCGTACTGACTGCATTGCTTTTACATGGCCCAAAGTCACCCCTAAAATGAGTTATTTGCACTACAGCTCGAATTAATAAGTTTTTCATGCAAAATAGCATACAAAACCAAGAAAACTTATATTACTTCTCAAAACAACTACCCAATATATCTAGAAAACAGCAGTTCATTACATGTCCGATGTTCAGCTGTTTCCTACTGGGCACTTTAAAACAACGATTTTGTACAGTACGCTTAACCATGATATTCACATCACGTTTTCTTAATGGAAAATTAACAAAATGTGACATTTTTCTACAGCGGATGATCAACGCAAGTTATATTAACCATATGGTATCAGCTTTTTGATAATCACTTTAATAAATATTAGTATTTTGAGCGAAACATCTTCCTTGATTTTTGGCCCAAAGTTTCCCCCCAGGCCCAATGTCACCCCAACTGGCGGTAACAAGATATATGGAGTTTTCAGCAAAGTTATTGAGTTGGTAAAGAAATTACATGTCGATAAATTCGGAACTTCACACATAGGTGGCGCTAGCCACCATGAGCATTTTTAGTAGTGACAGCAGCGCAGAAGCTGCGCCCATTTACGCAACACACAATAAAAAGGCCGAGTTTTTGTTGTGGTAGACAAGACTGCTATGAGAAAGCTGTAAGAACCCGCAATTAATAAACCCAGTGTACATTTTTTTGTGTATACCACTCGCAAAGTGTTCAGAGGATCAGTGTTTAGACGATCAATGGTCAGAGCATACTAGTGTATCCCAAAACCTTTAAAGGTCTTCACATCCTGTGATATCAAAGACAAACAGACAGAGCACTGACAACATTCTCATCCCATATACATCTCATATTTTTCAGGGTTTTGATTACTTATTAGAGTGTTGTGTGTTCGGCAATATTGTTAAGCTGATCAAAGACTTACAGTTGATCGTTACATTTGAAAATCCATCAAAAGGCGCTAGAGAGCCTACATTTTTTTGTATCTCAGGATCCTGTACTTAGAGTAAAGGTTTCTTCAGTAAAGCTGTTTGGTAAGTTAAGGGCTTACAGTTTGTTTAACATCCACTAGGTGGCACTAGGTGGCACTAGTTAAAAATTTGCAATAGCTTGTAAATGATTGGAATCTCTAAAAATGTGTTCAACCAGCTGTAACTTTTTCCCCTTTGAACATAGTTCAATCGAGTCTAATGGTAATCAAAGACCATTATATTATAGACGACTCTCCTGGTCTTGATATAAAAGGGACGATCGAGATAGGAAGAAGACGAATTACAGAACCAATTTATAATGCACACTAGATTGGAAAACCGACAAGAATCAAATGTTAGAAACAAGGCCTAGTAGCCTGTGAAAATGAGCATATCGACAAATAGAGAGAAAATCTAGAACAAAGACGAACTAGATCGCATCGAGATAGGGAGACATATCGAGATGTAGAACATCGAGACATGCCCGTCTAGAAAATTGTAACAAAAATTAAACATAATCCTAACAAACCTTTTTGTTATATTTATAACAAAATAGGTTATAATTTTGATTAGAATAATATACTTTTTGTTACAATTTTAGTTATTTTTGCATCATCCTGCACAAATATTATAACATCATAACACAATATGATATAAACTTGATATAATTTTCCAGTGGTGGAGAGTCGACTGAAATTATAAATGTTCATAATTTCATTTGATTTAGTTCATTTAACTCTAAGATAAAGTACATTGTTTAATAAACGGTGGTGAAGATACCAAACAAGTTTGTCGAAGACACTGTTTCTGTATGTAACCATGATCCATGGATATATGAAACATAAAAATTGTATGATTAGTAACGCCATCTTTGTGTGGAGTTCCGAATCAAACAGTCTATCATTTGGAAGTTCCGGGTGTACCAAACAGCTATGCCGGTGAAACCATAGTTCCAAATGAACAGAATAATGAGATGTATGAGATTTAAAATATTCATGCTCCTTGGCGCCACCTATGAGCAATATTCAAAATTAAACAACCCATCATTTATAAGTTCTTCCCGACCGAATAACTTTACACAATCTTATTTTTTTCTTATAATCATAAAATTTGCATGCTCACTAGCGCAACCCAGTGACAAAGGTCCGAATCAAATGGTCTATCAGTAAATATTTGACCTACCAAACAAACCAGGATTCTGAACGAAATATACAATGTGCATATTCGGTAGAGCCACCTGTGTGTGCAGTTTTGAATCAAATCATCTGTAAGTCCGTGGCCTACCAAACAGCTTTTCCGAACACACAATACTTCTATGTGATCAGGATTCTGAGAATCATGGGATATTGAATTTGCATGCTCACTAGCGCCACCTATGTGTGGAGTTTCAAATCATGCGGCCCATCATCTGCTAGTACTTGACCTACAAAACTTTCTCGAAGATGTTTTTTTTTTCTAAGTGATAAGGATAAGGATTCTATGATTTACATGCTGACTAGCACCACCTAGTGGTGGAAGTTTAAGTCAAACGGTCCATTTTCTGTAAGCGCTTGACTTACTAAGCCACTCCCCGAAGACGTCACGCTTCTAAAAATACAATATTTCGTTTGAGAAATTATCTTACTAAATTGGTGAAGCCAAATAGCGCCACCTAAAGAGATTTTAAGAAGAATTTTTGAAAAAAAAATACCATGGAAGATCTTTTGAAGTAATTCTTTGTTGAAATTCCTAAAATTCTGAAAAAGTCTCTTGAGATATATTTGAAGATATCCCTGAAGGAATTTCCGAAGGAGTTCGAGATGGAATTTCTGAATGAATATCTGCAGAAATTTAAGAAGAAAACTCAAGTACCTCCCTGTAAAAATATCTGGAACTTTTCATTGAAACTATAGATGAATATCTGAAGAAATCACAAGGAAATTTGTGAAGGAATATATGGAGAAATTTCTAACCTAATATTTGCAGAATCTCTTAGGAAACCTAAGTGTAGAATTGTTAAATTGTCAATGTTAAAATACACGTTAATTACAAAAAAAAAGTCTTAGGGAAACCATACGTGGAGTTCCTGAAAAAGTATATTGAGGAATTAAAAAAAAATCCCGGAAAAATCTTGAAGAATTTTCTGTAAGTATTTTTGTATTTTACGTATTTATTGAAGAAATTCCCATTATTTACTTTTTGCTGATTCAGCATTTTTGAAGAAATTCATGTAAAATCAATGTAAATGTCAATCATGCTCATGCTCATGCTCATCATATTTTTTGAAGGATATAGTTCCTTCTTCTTCTTCTTCTTCTTTGTGGCCCTACGTCCCTACTGGGACTTCCACAGTTATTAATTGAAGGGCTTTTTTTGCCTGCCATTGCATGAATTTGTATCCCAAGTAACACAGAAAACATCTTTCCAAATAAATTTGTTTAAAGATGTATTATAAATGTCGTATATGTGTTTTTCAAAACATCTAGTGTTATTTTCAAGCTCTAATAATGTTGACAAATTACAAACAAAAACAAATATTTTGTTTTCGTCTTTCGGATTTATCATGTATGAAATGTATTTATCAAACAATTGAATAACATTAATAGAGCATCAAGGCACAACATAACCTCATTTGCAATCATTGTTGCGTTCTTCTACATCACATTCACTCATCTTTCTGCTCTACCCACAAGACTAGAGCTGCAGCAGTTTGAACTCAATCGGTAAGGACGATCAGCCCGAATCAACCTGAAATCTACGCACTACTTCGCTTGCATCTTGATGTGGCTCTTTTTCCCAATTCGGCATATTTGGGAACTGTTAACAGCCGCTGTTGCCATAGTTGTACCGAATAGATTTCCGCAGTCAGTGGACGTGAACTGCTTCGGAACCCTGACTCAGACATCCGAAATGCTCAGCCGCCATTCAAAGCACCTCTGTGCTGCTGGCTGCATCAACACAAAGTATTGATTTTCACTCACGGATTTTTCCAAGGCGTTTACCGAGCAAATAGTCTCGACGATTTTCATTCTATTAGCCGCGGGGCGCGGAAACTAAAAAAAGTCGACGGCGGATTTTGACTGTCAACAAAGTGAACATCGCGGTAGATCAAAACAATATTTTGACATTTGACAGATCCAATCTCATAAGAGATTAAGTTTTATATTGGTTATTTTAGTGTTGTAATGCTTGTTGCAAAACCTAATATTTTTTTTTGATGTGCGCATGTTGAAGAAATGCTGTTGAGACATATTATAAGCGTTCATTAAACACATATTCATATTTTATGATTGAATTGCTGTCATAACGCAATTTGAACGTTATTTCAACTTTATTTCATATCAAAGTCTGTTAAAATGTTTGATTTTTTTCATAACACAGTATGTACTATATGTAAATAAATAAAAATATGGATATTCGGAATTTTCTTTATTTTTCGATTCCGTTCAAAAACAACTTCCATGTCATCATTCTGATCCATGAATCTAATTTAAGGTATAACCAGTAATAATTATTGTGATTCGAATAGTAGATTTTACTTAAATTACCATTGAAATTATTCATAACGTTTTGAACGGCACTGTAAGTCTTTCGGAATCCTGCCATATTGCTTTTTGACGTGGATTCAAAATCAATATCTCAAAGCAATATTATTTGCTTGGTTCATATAATATTTTAAGCTGAACTCAGTAGCGCTTGATTTATTGGAGAGTAAAAACAGAGGTTTCACAATAAATCTTAAACCGCACATAAAATTTCACTACCACCACTGAGTAAAGCCCATTTGCGAATATGATATCTGAATAGTTAATAAAAGTCTTTGCTATTTGCATACATATCATACACATTTTTCTGGTTAAATAAAATAAATTAATTTAAAATACAATTGTTTTTTTTTTGTTTTCTTTTCTGTCAGTTTCTACGCTACGCATTGCTTCATTTCAGTTGTTTGTTTAAAACTTGGTTTAAAAGTATGTTATATCACATAGAATTAGCGTAATCTTAACATACGCGTATGAAATGTCGTATAAATGTATTCTGTTAGCTATCTCACATGAAAGCAGCATAATTCCAACTAACGAAAAATATTGATTTATAAAAGAATTTTGCAAGTTTTTATTGTTGACAAATAACTTGATGAGGAACAACTATTGGATTGGATGTACTGCACATGTCATATTAGTGTATTAGAATGCATCTTATATAACTTGAAAGAAGTTTTATAAGCCGCCATTTTTTGCGCTGTTTTGATGTTATAAGTGTTCGGTATTATGGCATTATAACAAGAAACATACTTCTGAATAAGTACTAAAAGTGAATTTTAAACTATTATGTAACAAGTTGTGTTACTTGGGATATTGTGAGGCAAGTACAATGATACACTATGCCCAAGCAACACAGAAAACATCTTTGGGCAACAATATTTCCAAAGATGTATTTTAAGTGTATTATAAGCGACACAGAATACCTGTTGTGTTAATTTCAAGTTGTAATTGTGTTGATCGATAACAAAAAACAACAAAAAATATTTTTCTCTGAATCACGTATGAAATATTTTTATATGACAATTATAGAACAAAATCATCAAGTTGCTAATTCAATTATAAAAGCAATTGCGTCACTATAAAAAAAAGAAGAAAAAAAATAAAATGCAATGCATACTCATTTTCTCCGTTTTTTGGGATGCTGTGGTCAATTGAGGACAATGAGTGGTTCAAGGAACTGACCAAACGTACCAGTTGATTTTCCGAGAATAAACACTCAAACAGCACGTCCTTGTTGAGCCACCATTGAGATTCCAGTCAAACATGTCTTTTACCGGGTACCACACCATTCTATACGAACGCCCCGTCCGAACAGAATTAGCGTACTCAAATCCTGATGCCCAAAAGGTCTAGGCTGTTGATCTAACCGGTCTGTAGGGTAACCGCACAGCTGGTTTTCCAGCATACGTGGAAGAGTCAGCATCCAACAGTCGGTACTATTTTAACTCCTTACATTCCGGTTCTGCTAACACCTGCTGATTAATGACGGTTACGCAAGCTCAACCTATGGCAGACATGCATTTTACCGTAACCTTTTCAAAGTAAGCCGTGCGTTGTCATTTTCACTGCAATTTCGGATTTGTTCCGAACACTCCCACGGTCACAACCACATATAATCCCACCGTCACGGAGAACAAACCTCCATCAGCAGCGTAGTTATTTACTATTGCCAGTTATTTTGTCAGTTTGACAGTTGTAGCCCCGCTGAAAATGTAGCTTTAAATAAGTTATTTTGGTGTAGTTATAAGTTTTGGGAAACAAAATTATAACTAGCGTGAAAGTATGTTCGAATGATGTTATTTCGACGTATTTTGATCGCTTTTCCGTTATTAATAGCAAAGGTGCTCTGGGGGTGCACTAATGGTGTAACTTTAACGTAATTTTAACTTGTTCTTAAATCAAAACACTTCACTTTTAGAGAAAAGTTTTGTTTATTCAAGGAACGTCATGCAGATTACAGTACCGAACAAATCTGTTAATACATTATTTAAAAAGATGGTGAAAATTTACGCTTTTCTTGCTTGTTTAAAGCTTTTAAGAAAAAACCTTTTTCATTTTAAAAATACTTGAATTTTACTTGAGTAATAATCAATAGCAGAAAGAAGAAGAAAAATTGAAATGCAATAAATACAGTAGCTTGTCATAAGCTCAGTTATTGAATAAAGTAAATATTGAAAGCAAAAATTTTGAACGTCACTGTAAGCCAAATATAAAAGTTGCCATGTTGCTCTCATCTTAATTAGGAAAAAATAGACAATTTAGAGAAAAAATGCTTCATTTGGTTAATTTAATCTGCATATTTCAATTCAATACGGTGGCGGTTGAATTATGGATGAGTAGAATCATATGTTTCACCATAAATCTTCAATCGCACATAAAATAGCACTACTTTTGCTGATAATAAACCAACCCGCGAATTTTCATTAATTTGTTTTATAAAATAACATTTTCAGATGATGATGGTCTTTGCCTTCATCATCTGAAAATAGTTCTCCAGCTAGTTGAAGTTACAAATATTTTTTTTTTCTGTCAGTCAATACGTTGCAAATACAGTTGTTATGAGATCATGTTTATATTGCTGTGTTCTAAATAAGGCTCTCGCAAGTTATATAACCATACAATTTCTTAACTTAAGCCTATACATGTGACATGCTATATAACAGTATTCTACAGATTATATTACTAAAAAGCAGCTTAGTTTCAACCAAAGAATATAGTTGCATTATTAAAGTGTTTTTAAAGTGTCAATTGTTGACAAATAACTTTTTTGCAACTAATTAATGCATCAAAGTTGAACCGAAAGCAATTATAGGTACTATAAGAGTATTGGGATACATCTTCTATAACCTTTAAGATGTTCTATAAGCCGCCATTTTTTGCGCTGTTTTGAATATATAAGTATCCCATACGACGTGAATAATGCAAGAATAATACAACAGAGCTAGTACGATACTTGAATTTTAAACTCTTATAAAACAATCTGTGTTACTTGGGTGCCCAGGGAATCGAGAAAATTTTCTCGAACGGAACGGGAATCGCACCCACCGTCTCCGGATTGGCGATCCATAGCCTTAACAACTAGGCTATCTGGAGACCCTGGATATAGTTCCTATAAACTCTGTTAAGCATGTTCTATATTAATATACAGTATGACACATAAAAAAAATGCGAAAATCCATTTTTTTTTTCTTTGGTAATTTTTGTTGCAATATTTCTTATGAATTCAGTTTTTTTTAGATAGTGCTACAATAAGGAGGTGATTGTCATACAGGATATCTCAAATAAGTGCCAAAATATTCATTGGTTACGTATATGGGATCCCTAATAGTTGCCATCAATTTCTGATAAAAATAAATGTTTCCTCGAATTTTTGTAGCTTTACGAATTAAAATGAAAACTTTTAAATATATGTAAATCATGCAGAAATATGCATAAAAACGCGGCCCTTTGAAAAACTTTTTGAAAACAATATCAGATGCTTAGGAACCAAAAACTAAAAAATGTAGCATATTTCAAAACCCTTAGATAAGATAGATCCATAAATAACTTCACCCTGTTTGAAAAAAAAAATCAAAATAATTTCTTGCTAATGAATGCTCATAAACCTACGTTTATAATAGACACAAATACGTAGTACTTAAAAAGAGTTTGATACTTCATACATTTGTTTTTTCTGAAAATGTCCATTTTTCGCACACTCTAGTTTTCAGTAAATGTCACATAACTTATAGGATAATAATTTTTTTCACCTGTCTAAATCACCAACGATCGCCTGAAGACCTTGTCTAGCTATGAAAGTGCTGATCTTGAAATAAAATTTAATTGAATGTGATTGAGAGCAATTTGACAAAAATTACAACCTTAAAAAACACCTCTGGCGCGAGGACGTTTTTGAGATCCTTATCTTCAACAATACTTTTTTCAAAGGTTTATGATTCAAATCATTAAATGTTCCTATGCCGTTGATAAATTAGTGTCTTGACTATACTATCCAATAGGTAAATCCAACAGAAGCTAACGATCCTTCCGCATCTGGTGGCAGGAATGAGAACCCTATGAAAAAAGGGGCTCCGCTAAAATTTTCCATGGCGCAGCATAGGAAAAGTGCACTTTTTTCACTTTTTCGTATCGAATTCCGCATCGTAGAGAAACAAACGAGCTCTTTTCGGAAAGAAAATTTGATTCTCTTTCAGATGCGCTTAGATCCGGTAGGTACTTACGAACAATTTATGTGATTAATTTGAGGAGCTCTTGCTATGCCTCCGGCGGGCGATCTCCCGGATTTTTTGTAAGCTGACCAATCCGATGTCTGTCGGCGTGGGCACCGAGAATGATGATATTAGAAGCCATTGTCAATGGAAAATAGCAACTATCGGTGCAAAATATGAGTAAATTTTGAAGACAAAAAAGTGGATTTTTTATGTAAACAAACGATTTTCTCCCTATCTCACTCAGCGCCTCTACAATGGGGGACCATTCGGATTCACCTATAGAAAAATGCAAAGTTTATCGATTGGAAGCACGTGAGTAATGTCTTCGAAAACTTTCGCATTTTTATATGGGCCATACTGTAACTTATTTGATGCGAAATTTTACGGTTTCATGATTAATCATACAAGAATTCTTGCGACCCTTAAGGGACTGAACCTTTCCGAAAAACAAAATAATTTCGTATAACATTCAATCATCTAATTTGAAAATAGTCGGCAACACATTGCTAGAAAACTCGAAAACTTTCCACCAAAACACGCATTTATTCCACTTTCAAATTGAAAGTTGTGGGATAGCAACTTTCCACCCAAGATTGGCATCATTCCATAAAACTAAGTAGATGTTCCACGGAACATGTTTCTCCTTCTCTCTGGCCCACTCACTCACTTGTTTATACGATAACGAATTTATTCAGTCGTCACGTTCTACGGTTTGGTCATAGAAGACGAGACCTCTTTATCTCATTAAAATAAATAGGGATTCATATTCCGGCTTCACTGGCTGACATTGGCCATGGCAGACTCACGAGGATGATG
This sequence comes from Aedes albopictus, assembly GCF_035046485.1. NCBI lineage: Eukaryota > Metazoa > Arthropoda > Insecta > Diptera > Culicidae > Aedes > Aedes albopictus. The sequence continues at coordinate 517,719,845 of NC_085137.1, read as the reverse complement.
ACGCTATGTAGCAGAGACCAGAGAGTCAAATGGGAAAAGTTTTAGTTACTGGATTTGATGTGCTGCGCTGCTATGTGTTTCAGAAACATTCAAATGGACAAATCTAGTAATCTAATCAGCGTTAATCAAAGCCACCTCTCGCCTACTAAGTTTGTAAACAATTCTCTCCCTGCAGGGTCTGCGGATCGCAGCAATCAGCGGTGTGCTAGGCACTTGCCTGGGCGCTTGGATAAAATGTTTCTCCGTCCGGCCGGACCTGTTCTGGGTGGGATTCATCGGACAATCGATTGTGGCCGCTTCGCAGGTGTTTATCCTATCGCTGCCGGCAAAGGTCGCTGCGGTATGGTTCGGCCCCGATCAGGTCTCCTCGGCGTGCAGTATCGGTGTTTTCGGAAATCAGGTAAGTAGTACGTGCTTCCATCAGCGAAATGATTTCACGGTGTCCGTGTATACTTACGGTTACATTTCCCAGCAAATGAGCCGCTTTTCCGTCGGAAGTGCGAGATTTCGCTGCTTCGAAAGTTCGATGATAGTTGAACGCATCCAAGCAGGCGAGGCAAATTGACAAAAGGATAGCACGTTCGTTTTTAGCTGCAATCGCGGTAGCCTTTGTGATTTATGACCTTTCCCAGTATCCGACACCGGCCGTTGGCGGAAGCGAATAAATGGATATTTCCAATTTCCGGTCTCTTTCTGATTCTCAATTCCGCTACCTCTGATCCAAATCGGCTCGCAAAATGGCACGCACGAGATGAATTTTATGCTTCTTTTAGCGGCTGGTGAGCTTACGGTGAATCTTTCAGCGCCGTGGACCGTCAAGAAGTACTTTTTATTTTGCGACGGAACTCAGGTTCAATCTTCTATTTGAATGGGAGGATAGATGGGATGTGCTTATCTCGGTGAATTAAAGTGGAGCTACCTATTCAAGTTTATCGTTACGAACCAATACACATTTTATGCTCTGCCATAAATCACTGAAAGCCTCCACAGTGCGGACTCAAAAAATATCACGTTCTCATAACCTGTACCACCTTCAAAGTTCCAAAGAGAGTAAAAGCCAATTCGAAAACGAATTTCAACCTTTTGCAGAAAGTTCATCCAAGTGACTGTTCTTCGATAAGGAGAAACCCCGAATGATGCATGCACCACACTATCGCAGCGAGTCACCAGGGCAATAAAGTAACATTACATTGCATTAGCCCTCAATTTCGGATGGCAAAATTTGTCCGTGCAAGCAATAAATTCCAACCGAAACTTGCATATTTCCATCTTCAGTGTCCTGCCAGGCCAGCTTGCTTCCTAGGCGTTTACACGCTCATATCGATGTGGTTTGTAAGTTTCTTGCTTGCAGCTGACACGAGGGACGACGTTTTTGCTTGGTTTCCTTCGGGAGATTTGTGGAGCTCGGTCACAGTAGTGCGCTTAGATCTAAGCAACCCGGATGGGAAGATTCATAAGGGTTACCCTGCTATAATTTCTTGAAACTTTAGCCTCTTGGGATTGGGTGTGTGTGTATTTGCGTGCAAAGACAGGAAAAGATGGGTTAAATGCGGAACGGTTCCATCTTGTCACAATAATTTACTTTAGGATTTATTCGAGTTTCTTAGCAACGGTTCAAGTGAACCGAAGGAACATTTGCCAGTTTAAAAAATGGCTATTTTTTACTTTAACAGGCTTTGTTCTGAACTTACTATCTGCTTGTGTTTCTGGAGATGTGTAATTTCAATATATCACACAGAAAGGGTCATTCAAACCAAAGATCAGTCTATCGACAAAATCTCATAGTAAACATAATCAAGCTGCTTCATAGGCGCCAACTTAGGGGGGGCAAGCATGGTTTTGCCCCCCCAATAATTGACGATTTTTCGATTTTCCCATACAAAAAATCAGAAAAATCAGGCTTTGCCCCCCCAATAATTTGGCCAAGTTGGCGCGTCTGAGCTGCTTACGTACACCTAGATTATATTGTTCGTGAAGTTGAAAATCGGAATTTTTGACACACGAAAATCGATTTTTCTCCTAAACCGTGTGTCGGACGTAGGTACGTCGGGCACAGTGCGCTGGATAGAGGGCCAGGTCCGCTGTCCAGCGCACCACGTCCGACGTTAGGTTACACAAATGGATTTTGAGAAAATTCGATTGTCGGGTGTGGGGAAACTTCGGGTTTGAGCCGCGACGACAATATCAATGAAAAAACATCTCGAACTATTTCCCGATTATGGCTAGTTTCCACTTCGTACGTACTGTACAAAAAGATACACACTAAGATCAGCTCGGTATTTTTCCAATCTTTTTACTGAGTTCTCAACAGCAGATTTAACCCGGTACGCTCGGTTGTTTCTTTTGCAGATATTCTGTAAATGAATTACCGAGCTCAGCTAACAAACTGTCAAAAGTTGCTGATGTACGGTAAATATCGTTACTGGTGAACGGTAAATACGATTACCGAGTGTACCGAGATAAATCTGCTGTTGAAAACTCAGTAAAAAGATGGAAAAAATACTGAACTCAGTAAAAAAATTACTGAGATGGAACATATGAATCTTAGTGTGTACACACCTAGAAAATATCATGTAATTTTAAGTGTCCTGAACCTGACATATACGAGCATCTCCAAAAACACAAATTTAGAGGTTGAAACATGTAAATTTACGTCTTTAAAAACACCCCAAAATAAAACTTTCTTTTCTTAGCGTCTAGCAATCGCTAAAACCGATTTAACAGATAAAACATAGAAAAGTAAAATGACGCCATGCATGTATTCGAACACCGGATCTCCTGATCGTGAGCCACATTCCTTACCTCTCGGCTATTTCACCGAGTTAGAAGGTGGCTGATGAACGTGATACTGCTTCTACGTTTCTGGTGAAACGAATTTGTTGACATCTAACGCAACCAACCAGCACTTACATGATGCGCGTAAAATTGAGTCCAAATTATGATTCAGTCTTGAAAACGTTTACGTTGTTTGGTGATTCCGTTTCGTGCAAATTTCAGAATTTCTAAGTGTGTAGGACAAGTAATGCTCAAGCGATGATTCCGCTTCAAAATTACTTGAGCGGTTCGCAGATGGTAAGTAAGAAAAAAGTGTAACGTCAGTAACGCTTCCCGTGCAAATCAAATGAAGCTGTCACTTTTCCGCGCGGAAAAGTAGTCCGTGCTATTATTCCGTAAGGAAAAGTGACATTTCTCCATATATAGATCAGTTGTCAAAATTACTTGCGGAAAAGGAGGAATTTTACTTGAGCGCTCTCCTTGGGAACAGGAAACCTAACTTTAAGCTTGATAGTATGTACAAGCAAGTAACGCTCGAGGAAAGCTATGTATAGAAGGGACAGTGTTCAAAAGGTTTAAAATTTATTCTAATTTATGCAACCTCACCTTGAAGTGGCGCGGTATCTTGTGGTTGAAAGCTACTTTGCTTGGGGTTTGGCCAATCTGGCCTGCTGACATTTTTGTGTGTGATGAAAATATAACCTTGATTACAAAGTAATCCTTCTAAAGCTTTGCACCAAGATTGACACGGTATTTTTCCCATCTTTTTACTGAGCTCGCTATATCAAATTAAAAAAAAAAAAACACCGGTCCATCCACCTAATGGTGCTAGTGCCTTTTTCGTCGAACAAGTACTCATGATCTTTCCGTCGATTTTCATACAGAATGCTCAAGTTTGGAGCTCTGAATCTCAGCATCTAGCGCACAGATTGGCTTCAAATTTGAACTGGACACTCTCAATTGCTTGAAATTTGACTTAGACTATTCCATGCAATGTTTTAAAAGTTTTTACAAATCTCCCATTTCGAGAAAAATCGATAAATTTTGATTTTGGAATAATTTCGAAATTCCAATATGTAGACAAACATGTTTTTCTGCAAAGTGGATCAGTCCAACGAAACACACAACTTTTCTGAATAAACCATTTTCTTAAAACATTTCGTTTACAAAATAATTAAAAAATTGAAATTTAACTATTTTTCTTGATATGGAAGCTTTGCTATATTTTAAAGGGTTTTGCCCAGAAATATTTTCTTTTTTCACAGGTCAAATTTCAAGTTACAATGAATTTCCAGACAAAATTTGAGATCAATCGCTGTATTAAAAGCTGAGGCCGATCAATATCAAGACAACAATAACAAGCTAAGATATAACTTTTTTCACAATGACAGATCACATTGCGGTTTTCGACATATTTTTTTCTGCATGCTTTAGATTATATTTCATTATCGTTAATTACAAGATTCATGTAAAAATTGACAAACAATGCAAGCATGTGATTTTTTCCATAAAACAACTCAACCACATTACAGAGCGCTAGGGCGTACCAGTCACATCAAAATTTTGCGCAGTTATTTTAAACGCAAAAGGGGTTTGAAAAAACTTTGTTCGGGATTGCTACGATTTAAAATTTAATTTTTTTCTATAAAACGCTGAACTAGCCTTCTTAAATAAATATTTACACCTCAGGAATCTAAAATTTGGTATGAGCATTTCTTGCTACCCGTTCATCAGGTTATTTGAAAATCCGCAATCGAATTCATGGGATTGGTTCACTTATAGACGAGTGCACCGATGAACTGAATTCATCACGGTCCGAGAATTTTGTCACTAGAGCGGGGTCAGAAATGTACAATTCTGATTGGAAATCGTTCACTTCTGATTGGATCGGTCCGGTACCAACAATGGGACCAGTTTCCTCATCGAATTTACAGCCAAAAAGTGATGTGAGTTTTTTGAATACACAAACCATGATACATTATATCGAAGTCTTTCTCTGGGGGTTTCGGCTTTCAGTCAAAGAAAAGCGTTGATTTTCTTATCTCATCGCCAACGTTTCGATTCAGATGTTAGGATCCTCTTCAGGGCCTACGGTTTATTTGTTTAGTTAGGGATGAGTTTAAATACTTTATGTAGACTACACTTACTCGAAATTAACCAATTTGTCTGACCCCATGTTCATCTCACGGTTGATTGTCGATTTATTTTTCTTTGACTGAAAGCCGAAATCCCCAGAGAAAGAAGTCTATTTCACAGTCGAACATCTACAATTATATCGAAGTTTACGTTAGATCGAAGCAGAAAAAAATAATGTTTTATGCTAGTGTTCAGGGCCGGATCTAAGGGGGGGGGGGGCAGGAGGGCCAGGGCCCCGGGCCCCCACATTTAAGGGGCCCCTACAAAAACCGTTTTTGCTTGCTAAACATTAACTTGATTTTTCATTTTGCTCAAGTACTGTTCAAAAACAAAGAAAAACTTTTTTGCTCTTCGCATTTATACCTCCGAGGGGCCTCACCATTCACAGGCTCCCACAATCCTTAATCCGGGCCTGCTAGTGTTGATAAATTCAATGTGAAATTTGCCCCAGAGAACAATTTCGGTGAAGTGCAGAAAATAATAAAAAAAAAACAATAATGAAATTAATTAATGCTATAAAACATTAATTTGAGTGATTTTGTAGATTTTCTGTGAAAAATTTTGAAACTTTGTAATATTGTACGTCATATCTAATATCGGAGATACGCCATATCGAGAGCATTTTATATCGTTACATCGTATATCGTACGTTATATCTGTTTTCACAGACCGAGATGAACTGGCCTTAGCCCTCTCGTTAATACAGCTATAAAAATAAACCTGTTTCACAGATAATAGATGTTTACTTTAGAACAAAATATATTTCCAAACCTATGTAAACTTTTCTTTCTTAATACCTTGCTCACCGCAAATATTCATAATTTATTTAGCTCAACCTCAAATTCATGATAACACTGAGTCAACAATTTGCCCCCATGATACTCGGTTTGCAGCTGCGCTCTCGTCGGTCCGCCCATCATGCTATCTACGCTCCACGCCTTCTTGTGCCAACTGGATGATTAGCTACACCAACTTTCCAGGGTTGTTATACGGCATTCTTGCAACATGTCCTGCCATCGTATCCGTCCAATTTCAAAATACACCATTATGTGCTATTTTTGCGTTGTATGGAATACTTCTGGCCATTTTGGAAATGACAAACTGATTACCTGGTTCTGGGTTCCATTTTTCGAATGTGAACGAAACAGTATCACGCGACACCTCGAATTTCGTGGTTTTTCAAGATACATCATTCTGAGCTGTTTTTGTGTTATCCAAAACACTTCATCCTGGTATTTGTTCAAGGCCTTCCCATGGGTTTTTCAAGGAATACCTCTATCGATTCTTACAGTGAATTCTCTAGGTATTCCTTTATGGATTCCTCCCGATATTTCTTCAATATGCTTCTCTTGGGATTTTCCAGACATCCCTGAAGTTTCACCAGACATTTTGGCAGAGATTCCTCCAGCAATCCCTTCTTGGATTATTCTAGAAATTTCTACTATGATACCTCCCGCAATTCTTCTAGGGATTTCTCTCGAGATTTATAATGTTTTTTTTTCAGGAATTCTAGGTGGGGTTATTCAAGACAATCTTCTTGAGACTCTTTCAGAATTTTGGCCTGGGATTTCTCGAAAAATTCCTCATGGAACTCCTCCAAGAACTCGTTTCGGACTACCTCCAAGAATTGATTGCCTGCCATTCCTTCAGGAACTTCTTCACGGATTTCTCCAGAATACTTCTAAAGATTATTCCAGGGATTTCTCTAGGCATTCCTCTTGGTATATATTTAAAGAACATCTTTTAGGATTCCTCCAAGCATTCCTTATGGAATTTCACAAGAGAATTCTCTAGTGACACCTAGTACTCTTAAAAAAAATCACTAGATGTATCCCCAGAGGCATTTCTGGAAGGGTACTTCTAGGAAGACTACTCGAAAGAAACCCAGCAAGAATGTCAAGAGAAATCTATAGAGGATTTCCTGCAGGTATCGCAATAAAACTTTCTGGAGGAGTCATAGAGGGTATTCCTGAAAGAAACACAGTAGGAATCGGGATTCCATGGGAAACTTTCGGAGAAATCCCAGGATAAAGTTTATGGAGTAATTACTCGGGGAAACACCAAAGGAACTTCTGGAAGAAACGTAGAAAGATTGCTTTGAATCATCCCAAGAGTTTTTGAAGTAACCCCAGGAGAAATTATAAGAAGAAACCCTAGAAAAATTAGGTATTACAGTAAGAATTTCTGGATGAGTCCTGGGAGAAATTGCTGGAAGAACCACATCAGGAATCGCTTTGACGAATCCAGCTGGAACTCCTTCAGGAAAGCCAACAAGAGCTCCCGGAGGATTTCCATGAGAAATTTGTGGGGGAATCCTGGGATATAATCTAAGCGTTTCCAGAAGTTCTTCCGTTGATTGCACCAGCAACGTCGTCAGAGATTTTATTCAGGAATTCCAGCTGAGATCTCTTAAACAGTTGTAACTGTGGTTCTGCCAACAAATCCCCCTATAACTCCTCCAAAAGTTCTTGTCTTCATTAGTACCTTCAAGAGTTCTTCTAGAATTTCTCTAGTGATTTCTTGTGGGATTTATTCAAGAATATTTGCTGGGATTATTCAAGGCAATATTTTGAACATTCTGCAAAAAGTTCCTCCGGTGATTCTTCTAGGAATTCATTTAGCGATTTTATCGCGGGATTCCTTCACTAATTTCTCATGTGATTCCTCCAGGAGCTCCTCGTGACTTTCCTCCAGAAATTTCAGCTGGAATTCATCAACAAACTCTTCCTGCGGTTCTCCCAACTATTCTTGCTAGGACTCCTCCAGAAACTCTAACTGTGAAACTTCAAAAATTCTGCTAGGGATTCTTCTAGAGCTTTCTCATGGCTTTTTTGCTGGGATCCTTCCTGGCAACCCTCCTGGAATTCTTGCCGTAATTTCTTCGGTTGTTCTTCCAGGGATTTCTCCAACGAATCATCCAAGAATTCCTCCAGAGATTTTATCCAAAGACTTTTCCAGAAATTCCTCATGAAATTCCTGCAGAAACTCCTCATGACCTTCCTCCAAAGAATCCTGAACCAACTTCTCCTGCGGTTCTTCCAACAATTCCTGTCTCAGAAATTATAACTATGGTACCTCCAGGAGCTCTTCTAGTGATTCCTATAGGATTTTATCCTGGCATTCTTACTGGATTTCTTCCAGGAAATCTTCGTGAAATTTTTTTAGCATTTCCTCCTGTGATTTGTTCAGGGCGTTCTCTATGAGTTCCTCCAGAATACCTCTACCGGTTCTTCCAGGATATCCAAATATTTTTTCTAGGAATTTTTCTTTCGATTTCTCCAGGAATTCTCGATGGTGTTTCTTTAGAAAGTCCTGCATAGTTTCCTTCAGCAATTCCTCCTAAAACTTCTGCTGAAATTAACACAATGATAAATCCCAGAATCTCTCTAAGAATTCCTGCGGAGATTTTTCCTAAAATTCTTTCTGAAGTTCCTCCGGAGAATCCTCCAGGTATTTTTATCCAAGAAATTTTATCCAAAGATTCCCTCATAAATTTCTCTCCCGGAGCTCCTATTGGCCTTCCTGAAAGAGTTCCTGCTGGATTCCTCAAACCAACGTTTTTTCCAACAATTCCTCCCAGGACTCATCCAGAAATTTTTACTGTAATACCTCTCGGAAATCATCTAGGGTTTCTTCTTATAATTTCATTTGAGGTTCCTTCGAGAACTTTTGAGATGATTCAAAGCAATCTTTTTCGATTTTTCCAGAAGTTGCTTTGGTGTTTCCTCGAGAACTTACTGCACAGACTTCATTCTGGAATATCTCAAGAAAAAAAACTCATGGTATCCCTCCTGGAGCTCCAGCTGGGATTCCGCAAGCGATTCCTATTATGATTCTTTCAGGAATGCCTGCAAGGACTCCTCCAGAAAGTTTTACTGTGATACCTGCAGAAAAACCTCTTTGGATTTCTCTTGACATTCTTGCTGGAATACTTTCAGGAATGCCCCTGATGATACTTATAGTGATTTTTTTAAAGACTAGTAGGAAATAACTTGAGAATTCTCTTGTGAAATCCAATAAGAAATGCTTAGAGGAATCCTAAAAGATGTTCTTTGAATATATATCAAGAGTAATGCCTAGAGAAATCCCTGGAATAATCTGTAGAAGTATTCTGCAGAAATCCGTGAAAGAGTCCCTGAAGGAATTGCAGGCGATCAATTCTTGGAGGTAGGCCGAAACGAGTTCTTGGAGAAATCCCATGAAGAATTTCTCGAGAAATCCCAGGTCAAAATCTCTGAAGGAATTCCTGGAGGAATCGCTGGAGAAACTTCTGGAAGAATCACAAGAAGATTTTCTTGAATAACCTCAACAAGAATTCCTAAAAAAAAAAACAATATAAATCTCGAGAGAAATCCCTAGAAGAATTGCGGGAGGTATCATAGTAGGAACTTCTAGAATAATCCTAGGAGGGATTGCTGGAGGAATCTCTGCAAAAATGTATGGTGAAATTTCAGGGATGCCTGGAAAATCCCAAGAGAAACATATTGAAGAAATATCGGGAGGAATCCATAAAGGAATACCTAGAGAATTCACTGTAAGAATCGATAAAGGTATTCCTTGAAAAACCCATGGAGAAGGTCTTGAAGAAATACCAGGATGAAGTATTTTGAATAACACAAAAACAGCTCAGAATGATGTATCTTGAAGAACCACGAAATTCGAGGTGTCGCATGATACTGTTTCGTTTACATTCGATTGGACCCGGAGCCCGGTAATCAGTTTGTCGTTTCCAAAATGGCTAGAAGTATTCCATACAACGCAAAATTAGCACATAATGGTGTATTGAGAAAACCGCGATGTTTGAAATTCTAAATGACAGTATTACACCATTTCCAAAACTTTGCCCCGGAACTGTATTACGGAAAATCGGTAATTCCAAAACATCCATTCCAAATCTAAATGACCAATCATCGTAATAGTATTCTATAACTTTCAAAATCACTAAGTTTGATATGTCGCATGATGGTGTTTATTCATCTTAGAAAATTTGACCCCGGGACCACCGGAACCAATTCCTGTGAAATCCGCCTTTCGGTTCCAAAATGGCCAAAAGTATTTCGGATAACACAAAAATAGTTCAGAATGTTGTACCTTGAAAAATCACGAAGTTTGAGGTGTCGCATGATGGTATTGAATCATATTCAAAAATTGGGGGTGATAACGCTTCCACGGGTCAAGCGACGACAAAGACCGCCAGCTAAGAGTTGTGTGCTTAGCTGGTAGTGCAGCCTGGGCACTGTTGTCCTTCTGACTTCAGCTAGATTGAGGAGGTACGATCCGAGTGTCTGTTCACCAAGGAGGTGCGGCTCAAACAGCGTCTGTTCTGGCATCCAGCGGCTGAGTAAGAAACGCTGCACCACGCCCAGCTAGATCCAAGGTGGTAGCCCCATCAGCGTGGTCGTCCCAGTGTTGGTTGGGACGTTAAACAGAACTGGCACGATGGCCCTCCGGCGAGACAGGAGTGTTGGCGTAGGCCCAATAAGCCACCCGTAAAAATCCCCATTGCGAATAACATAGGAGAAAATACGACTCGATACATTCGGCAAAGACCCACGCGACAAAATAAGGACTACGATTGGAAACTTGGAACATGGAATTGCAAGGCACTAGGTTTCGCAGGATGTGACAGGATAATCTACGACGAACTACATCCCCGCAACTTCGACATCGTGGCGTTGCAGGAACTTTGTTGGACTGGACAGAAAGTGTGGAAAAGCGGGCATCGAGCGGCTACCTTCTACCAAAGCTGTGGCACCACCAATGAACTGGGAACAGGATTTATAGTGTTGGGCAAGATGCGACAACGTGTGATCGGGTGGCAGCCGATCAATGCAAGGATGTGCATGTTGAGAGTTAAGGGCCGTTTCTTCAACTACAGCATCATCAACGTCCACTGCCCACACGAAGGGAGACCCGATGACGAGAAAGAAGCGTTCTACGCGCAGTTAGAGCAAACATACGATGGTTGCTCGCCGCGTGACGTGAAAATCGTTGTCGGCGACATGAACGCGCAGGTAGGAAGGGAGGAAATGTACAGACCGGTAATCGGGCGAAACAGCCTGCACGCCGTATCGAATGATAACGGCCAGCGATGCGTAAACTTTGCAGCCTCCCGTGGTATGGTAGTCCGAAGCACCTTCTTCCCCCGCAAAGATATCCACAAAGCCACCTGGAGATCACCCGACCATCAAACAGTAAACCAAATCGACCACGTTCTAATCGACGGTAAATTCTTCTCAGATATAACCTGTTGAGAATATGTATATTGTGCATTCGAGCACCCCTCGTAATCGAGACAACCGATGTGTAAAGATACACCGTGAACATGTTTTATGTTGTCGAACATTGTTATTGTTTATAATTGTAAAATGTAAATAGTCAATAAATCAGTCGTTCGTGATCGTCACACTGTAAACAAGTATTTTTACTTTTGCTCCGGTCCGGAAAGCTTCGCTACTCGTCCCGCTGTTGTGTGTTCCGCTGTGTGATTGCTCCAACAGGCTATGGGTCCAGGTATGGACGAGAAAGCGAAAGTCGCCGCGTTCGACGGGTCCGGATTCCATAACTGGAAGTTCCGGATGGAGACCGTCCTCGACATGCACGGTTTATTGGATTGTGTCCACCGGGAGATCGTCGAGATTGAAGAGTTGCGTGAGATGGCCGACGATTCCGCGCAAGTGAAAACCGAGAAGAAAAGGCAAATGGCTGAGCGAAGTGCCGCGGATAAAAAGTGCAAAGCTATTATCGTTTCGGCCATCGCTGATAATCAGCTTGAACTTGTGAAGGACTGTGCGAATCCGAAGCAAATTTGGGACACGCTGAAGGCGGTGTTCGAGCGTTGTGGTGTTGCCGGCCAGTTATTTATTCGGAAACAGCTCCTTCGGTTAAAGTATGAAGAGGGGGCTGATAATGATTTGCCGGAACATTTGTTGAAATTTGATCGGTTGATTCGCGAGTTGAAGGAGAGCGGTGCGGCAGTGGAAGAGCCCGATGCAATTTGCCATTTGTTGCTGACAATGCCTGCGTCGTTCGATTCGGTGGTGACGGCCATCGAGACTCTTCCCGGCGGTGTGACACTGGCGTTCGTCAAGAAGCGGTTGCTCGATGTGAACCTGAGGAAAAATATGTTGGCCCCTGCGGCCGAAAATGAGCGAGAAAGTGAGTGTGTTGCCATGACGAGCAGGCATGTGTGGAGAACGTTGAAGTGCTTTCGGTGCGGCAAAATTGGACATAAACAAGCTGACTGTCGCGTGCGTTTGCCAGTGAATCCGAGTGAGTACGAAGTTGTGAAACGTCGAAACAGTAAATCAGACATGGTGGTTGAAGAAAAACGTACCTCGGATCGTGCGGACGTTTGCTTCATGGCGTCGCAGGAAGAAAAAGAAGAGCTGGTGAGAACGCAGTGGTTCCTAGACTCCGGTGCCACGGATCACATGGTGAAGGATCCCAGTTTCTTCAAAGTGATGCGACGATTGGAGAAGCCGGTGCCAGTGCTTGTGGCGAACGGCGAGAAGATGACAGCGGAATTTTGTGGTGACGTAGTGTTTTTTGCTGACGTCGGCGGAAGGATGAAGAAATATGAAGCGAAGGAAGTGTTGTACCTCCCCGGATTACGGAGCAATTTGTTTTCGGTGAATCGTGTGGCGAGATCCGGGTTGCAGGTCCACTTTGCCGGCGACAGAGTACGAATAGTGAAGAATAGAGAAGTGATGGCTGTCGGGCACCATACAGGTAGGCTGTACGAGTTGGATGTTTGGTGTGAACGCAGGCGACATGATGCGGATGCGGCCATAGTGAGCGTGAAGGATACGGAGACCCGGAAGACGGTGCTGAATGGGATGAATGCGATGAAGTTACAAGAAAATGAAGTGCAGAACAAAGCGGGAAAGCGGTCAAGAACGAGAAGAAGTAGAAGAAGTAACAATAAGAAAGTATCGTTGTGGACGATATGAAGCGTGTAGGTAACGATGTTGCCTAGTTAGACAAACACTGTTTTAAATGTTTGACCTTGTTTTTGACGATTGTTGTTTGAGATGTTTTGGACTGTTTTGACGTTTATTGTTGTGTACGAGAGACCTGATGTTGTGTATAAGTGTGATGAATTTTGAAGTGTCAAATTTGGCGATCTGACCTAGAAAATGTATGTTGTTTTGGACTATTGATGATAGGATCTGTGATAATTGTTAGAAAGTTACTCGGGTTGTCGACCTGAGAGGGGATGTTGAGAATATGTATATTGTGCATTCGAGCACCCCTCGTAATCGAGACAACCGATGTGTAAAGATACACCGTGAACATGTTTTATGTTGTCGAACATTGTTATTGTTTATAATTGTAAAATGTAAATAGTCAATAAATCAGTCGTTCGTGATCGTCACACTGTAAACAAGTATTTTTACTTTTGCTCCGGTCCGGAAAGCTTCGCTACTCGTCCCGCTGTTGTGTGTTCCGCTGTGTGATTGCTCCAACAGGCTATGGGTCCAGGTATGGACGAGAAAGCGAAAGTCGCCGCGTTCGACGGGTCCGGATTCCATAACTGGAAGTTCCGGATGGAGACCGTCCTCGACATGCACGGTTTATTGGATTGTGTCCACCGGGAGATCGTCGAGATTGAAGAGTTGCGTGAGATGGCCGACGATTCCGCGCAAGTGAAAACCGAGAAGAAAAGGCAAATGGCTGAGCGAAGTGCCGCGGATAAAAAGTGCAAAGCTATTATCGTTTCGGCCATCGCTGATAATCAGCTTGAACTTGTGAAGGACTGTGCGAATCCGAAGCAAATTTGGGACACGCTGAAGGCGGTGTTCGAGCGTTGTGGTGTTGCCGGCCAGTTATTTATTCGGAAACAGCTCCTTCGGTTAAAGTATGAAGAGGGGGCTGATAATGATTTGCCGGAACATTTGTTGAAATTTGATCGGTTGATTCGCGAGTTGAAGGAGAGCGGTGCGGCAGTGGAAGAGCCCGATGCAATTTGCCATTTGTTGCTGACAATGCCTGCGTCGTTCGATTCGGTGGTGACGGCCATCGAGACTCTTCCCGGCGGTGTGACACTGGCGTTCGTCAAGAAGCGGTTGCTCGATGTGAACCTGAGGAAAAATATGTTGGCCCCTGCGGCCGAAAATGAGCGAGAAAGTGAGTGTGTTGCCATGACGAGCAGGCATGTGTGGAGAACGTTGAAGTGCTTTCGGTGCGGCAAAATTGGACATAAACAAGCTGACTGTCGCGTGCGTTTGCCAGTGAATCCGAGTGAGTACGAAGTTGTGAAACGTCGAAACAGTAAATCAGACATGGTGGTTGAAGAAAAACGTACCTCGGATCGTGCGGACGTTTGCTTCATGGCGTCGCAGGAAGAAAAAGAAGAGCTGGTGAGAACGCAGTGGTTCCTAGACTCCGGTGCCACGGATCACATGGTGAAGGATCCCAGTTTCTTCAAAGTGATGCGACGATTGGAGAAGCCGGTGCCAGTGCTTGTGGCGAACGGCGAGAAGATGACAGCGGAATTTTGTGGTGACGTAGTGTTTTTTGCTGACGTCGGCGGAAGGATGAAGAAATATGAAGCGAAGGAAGTGTTGTACCTCCCCGGATTACGGAGCAATTTGTTTTCGGTGAATCGTGTGGCGAGATCCGGGTTGCAGGTCCACTTTGCCGGCGACAGAGTACGAATAGTGAAGAATAGAGAAGTGATGGCTGTCGGGCACCATACAGGTAGGCTGTACGAGTTGGATGTTTGGTGTGAACGCAGGCGACATGATGCGGATGCGGCCATAGTGAGCGTGAAGGATACGGAGACCCGGAAGACGGTGCTGAATGGGATGAATGCGATGAAGTTACAAGAAAATGAAGTGCAGAACAAAGCGGGAAAGCGGTCAAGAACGAGAAGAAGTAGAAGAAGTAACAATAAGAAAGTATCGTTGTGGACGATATGAAGCGTGTAGGTAACGATGTTGCCTAGTTAGACAAACACTGTTTTAAATGTTTGACCTTGTTTTTGACGATTGTTGTTTGAGATGTTTTGGACTGTTTTGACGTTTATTGTTGTGTACGAGAGACCTGATGTTGTGTATAAGTGTGATGAATTTTGAAGTGTCAAATTTGGCGATCTGACCTAGAAAATGTATGTTGTTTTGGACTATTGATGATAGGATCTGTGATAATTGTTAGAAAGTTACTCGGGTTGTCGACCTGAGAGGGGATGTTGAGAATATGTATATTGTGCATTCGAGCACCCCTCGTAATCGAGACAACCGATGTGTAAAGATACACCGTGAACATGTTTTATGTTGTCGAACATTGTTATTGTTTATAATTGTAAAATGTAAATAGTCAATAAATCAGTCGTTCGTGATCGTCACACTGTAAACAAGTGTTTTTACTTTTGCTCCGGTCCGGAAAGCTTCGCTACTCGTCCCGCTGTTGTGTGTTCCGCTGTGTGATTGCTCCAACATAACCAACGTCCGCACATACCGCAGTGCGAATATAGATTCGGATCACTACTTAGTCGCTGTATGCATGCGCTCAAAACTTTCGACAGTTATCAACACGCGTCGAAGTCGAACGCCGCGGCTCAACATCGAGCAACTTCATAACGTAGAAGTGGCTCAAGACTACGCGCAGCAGTTAGCAGTGGCCCTACCAACGGAAGAGCAGCTTGGCGCAGCTACACTTGAAGATGGCTGGAGGGACATCCGATCCGCCATAGGTAGTACCTCGGCTACAGCATTAGGCTTCGCGACTCCGAATCACAGAAACGACTGGTACGACGGCGAATGTGAACAGTTGAAAAACGAGAAGAATGCAGCGAGGCGAGGCGCTGCAACACCGTACGAGAGCGAATGAGGCACGTTACAAACAGGCGCGGAACAGGCAGAACTCAGTCTTCCGGATGAAGAAGCGCCAGCAGGAAGAACGAGATTGCGAAGCGATGGAAGAGCTGTATCGCGCTAAGGACACACGAAAGTTCTACGAGAAGCTGAACCGCTCGCGCAGAGGCTTTGTGCCACAAGCCGACATGTGCCGAGATAATCACGGGAATATTCTCACGAGCGAGCGTGAGGTGGTCGAGAGGTGGCGGCAGCATTACGATGAACACCTCAAATGGCGACGTTGCAAGTACCGAAGGTGGCGTGGTAACAGATCTAGGAGTATGTGCACAGGACGAAAGACTTCCGGCCCCTGACCTTCAAGAGATTGAGGAGGAGGTTGGCCGGTTGAAAAACAACAAAGCCGCTGGAGCAGATCAACTACCAAGCGAGCTTCTAAAATACGGTGGAGAAGCACTGGTGAGAGCACTACACTGGGTCATTACCAAGATTTGGGAGGAGGAAGTATTACCGGAGGAATGGATGGAAGGTATCGTTTGTCCCATCTACAAAAAGGGCGACAAGTTGGATTGCGGGAACTACCGCGCGATCACACTACTGAGCGCTGCCTACAAGATACTCTCTCAAATTTTATGCCGCCGTCTATCACCGATTGCAAGAGAGTTCGTGGGGCAATATCAGGCTGGATTCATGGGTGAACGCGCTACAACGGACCAGATGTTCGCCATCCGCCAGGTGTTGCAGAAATACCGCGAATACAACGTGCCCACACATCACTTGTTCATCGATTTCAAATCGGCGTATGATACAATCGATCGAGAACAGCTATGGCAGATTATGCACGAGTACGGATTCCCGGATAAACTGATACGGTTGATCAAGGCGACGATGGATCGAGTGATGTGCGTAGTTCGAGTATCAGGGACACTCTCGAGTCCCTTCGAATCTCGCAGAGGGTTACGGCAAGGTGATGGTCTTTCGTGCTTGCTGTTCAACATTGCTTTGGAGGGTGTAATAAGAAGAGCGGGGATAAACACGAGTGGGACGATTTTCACGAAGTCCGTTCAGCTGCTTGGTTTCGCCGATGATATTGATATTATTGCTCGTAAATTTGAGACGATGGCGGAAACGTACATCCGACTAAATAGTGAAGCCAGGCGAATCGGATTAGTCATTAATGTGTCGAAGACAAAGTACATGATGGCAAAGGGCTCCAGGGAGGAATCACCGCGCCCGCCACCCCGAATTCATATCGACGGTGATGAAATCGAGGCGGTTGAAGAATTCGTGTACTTGGGCTCACTGGTGACCGACGACAACGACACCAGCAGAGAAATTCAGAGGCGCATTGTGGCAGGAAATCGTGCCTACTTTGGACTCCGCAGAACTCTACGATCGAATAAAGTTCGCCGTAACACGAAGTTAACCATCTACAAAACGTTGATTAGACCGGTCGTCCTCTATGGGCACGAAACATGGACCCTACGTGCAGGGGACCAACGCGCCTTTGGAGTTTTCGAACGGAAGGTGTTGCGTACCATCTACGGCGGAGTGCAGATGGAAGACGGGACGTGGAGAAGGCGAATGAACCACGAGCTGCATCAGCTGCTGGGAGAACCAACCATCGTCCATACCGCGAAAATCGGGAGGCTACGGTGGGCGGGTCACGTCATCAGGATGTCGGATAGCAACCCGACTAAAATGGTTCTCGAGAGTCATCCGACCGGTACAAGAAGACGTGGAGCGCAGCGAGCTAGGTGGGTCGACCAAGTAGAGGACGATCTGCGGACCCTACGCAGAGTGCGGAACTGGAGACAAACAGCCATGGACCGAGTGGAATGCAGTTAGACTAGTTCGAAGTTACTCTATAAATATCAGTAATTTGTAAAAAACTTTCTTATTTCAAAAGCTAGCGTTTTTCAATGTTCAGCAAAAACATGTATTTTTACATTCCAAACAACTTTGTAGAAGACGTAAAAAATCTAAAAAATCCCGTTAAAAAGTTATGATGAAATATATGATTTATAGGGGTCATGCACATACAACGCAATATATCTCGTAAAGTATGAGATTCAGCATTATGGCGTCTTCGACAAAGTTGTTCAAAATTGCATTTTGCACAACTTTGCCGAAGACATCAAACGTCTATCTGCATTTTTCGAAAAAATATTTTTTTCATCTCACTTATAGGTGGATTGATTATTCAACTCTTCATGTCAAAAGAAGTGCCTTGTCTAATGTAGAAACTTCTCCGAAGAATCTATATCGCTAAAATCATCGGTTGAAACGTTATTAAAAAAGCGCACGAAATCGGCAAAATAAAACACTGTGGAATGGAGGCGGCTACTATGTACAGCAGAGGCCACCCCGGCCTTAGCCTGACCGGTAAGGTAAGTAAGGGTGATAACGGAAGGTCGTCGGCTACGTTGGATTCTCTTATCAGCTCATTAATCTTCTGGCGGTAATATTATGCGAAGATTTAAAAATTTGGATCCCGGTACGGACATACCGCGCACTGGGCTATTCCCGCGTGGAGAAAAACGTGCACAGTATAAGTTAATTGGAGTTAGTAGCATTGCGAAGATTTATTGTCTCTGTGCCATGAATTGATCTGGATTTGGGGTTCCAGTTTCCAAAACTTATGTCCCCACATCTTTGTAGCCGTTTCCGTAGCAAGCTAGCGTCGTGTATGGCTTAGATCGTGTGCTGGTCATGTTTCTGGTTTGTTCCTATTAAACCCACCGGAATTCATCAGTTAGAAGTTTTCAGTTCTCTACAATAACATTTTCTTATGAAGTGTAATTTGTCGTAATACAAAAGAAAAATTCCTCCGCAATGCATTGTTTTAGTAGTCAAATGCTTTTGTAGGTATCATTTAATGTTTCACCGGGACAATATCCGAGGCGTTGTGATCCGGCCCCGGAAATTGCGAATGAAATAATCAAAGATTGCCTTGAAGATCGCGACGTTTAATCGGTTTACGCTGTTTAGTGAATCCCCTAATAGTTATTTTTATGTAATGAGTTGCAAAAAGTTGATTTTTTCCAGCACGAGTCGTACATTTATCCAACAAGGCTTGCCAAGCCCATCTGAGGATTGCGCAGGCTATCTTATTTTTGAAACTCATTACCATTACAAAAAAAAAATGTAAACTTTAATCTTACGAGCTTCCCTGGTTTATACATGTTTCTAATCAATATATGTCCCTCGGAAACATCCTATAATTTTCGTTTTCTATGCTTTGAATGTTGATAATTCCATCATTATTATCCAGCACGATAACCATCATCTTGTTCCATACGACGCCATACGACCAAGAATAAATAGAACAGATGACAGCAAGCAACGTAATGCAATTATCCTAGCTGAGATAATGATTGCCTAATCTTACTCCATCAGGCCCAACGACAACCTACACATGCCCAACGAGCGATGACAAAATAAGGCAGCAAAGCTCTTCTATTCTCTCCTTTTGCAACCGGATACCCGGGAACATCGTTGTTCATCACCCAACGGCAGGCTTCTTCCGCTCGCTGGCAACTCCCTTCATCACTATCATCCACAACACAGGACAGTCTCCTTGCCTGCGGCGCGCCTAAGCCGAATGAAGTTTCTCCTAGGAGAGGCCTGTTTGTCTTATTTCCAGCGGAAATAAATTCCGCCCAGGCGTGACTGCTAGACCCACTAGGGCTCAACGAAGTGGCGCCTGAATTTCAGAGCTCATGGCAACGGAAAACTCGCCCGAAGCCCCGTTGAGTGGCTCTCCGCTGGAAATTTCAACCGAGCAGAGATAGCAGCGGTGATTCTTTTGAAGAATTTTCTACTTAAAAGCATGATGAATGTGAGTTTTCAAATCTTGCGTCATGAAAAGTCTCTGAAGTGTTCGTTTTTTGTGTCTATTGAAGACTATTCTCGAAAAAAGCGATGATTTATTTGCGCCACTTCCTAAATTGACAAGAAAACTTTACGATGATCTTCGACGTGGGATTATTAGCCATAGTCCACCTCTGTGAAACTTGCCTGACCAGACCATCCGAAGTGCACTTCACAGCAGGCACAGCATGCTTTGATGGGTCAGTTCCATAGACCGTGATAAGATTGATGTGACGTGTATCAAATTTTATGCACATCAGTAGGCGTGGTATAATCCGGTTACCCGGGGGCTGGGTGCACTAGATTCGCTCGCACGGAAATTCTAGCCTGCTTCGACAGAACGCACAATTGGCTAATATGCTCGATTGGCGCCGAAAATAAACCGCAGCAATCGGCGTGCCACACCATCAAGAAGTTAATGCGCCGTCACGCAGGATTATGCTTATGATGCACATAAAAACGTATTGTCCATCATAAATTTTTATAGGGGCAATATCAGTTCCCAGCAGTTGGATAACTGTAATACATACAGGTTCCTATTGTTGCGCTAATTGGTGGTTAAGTGAATCGAATGGTATTTTACATAAATGTGATACATACTACCCTTAATTCATCGGCGTATGCCTCTTGAGATTATTGGAACAACACTCAATCACCTTCTCAACTGATAGGCTCATCAGTACTGCAACTTGATTTTCATCCCGAGAAAAAAAAACACTTTTTCACAAGAAAAAAAAAATTCGATTTACCTCGCGCTTTTAAAAATTATCCTGCTTCATCGCTCTTTCGCCATCTTCGTTCAAAATTTGCATTCCGTTGCTGCCACTGCTAGCTGGTTAATGGGGTGAAAGCACTTATGGAAAGTTATGCAAATGATTGGATGCCACAATTCCGGTGATGCACGGGGGATGGAAAAAATAATCAGACTCGGATTGGATGCAATTGCGTTGAATTAAATTTTTTATGTTCGTGCCTGAATGTTTTGATTGGATATGGATTTTTTTTTTGGCTGTGCAGTCAAAGATGGACTTTAGCTATCATTCTAATATTGAAGCATGATTGAATTATAGCTGAAATTAACTCATACCTATGTTTGATTTTTAGTAAGGTTCTGTGACCAGTCTTAGAAAATCAGGTAACTATGTTTTCTGGAATTGCTTGATATATTTCTATCAGGATTTCTAATGCATTTCTGTTAAGTTTCATAAGAATTGGAAAATAGAGGAGAAACTATCATGTCATTTGCCATGGAATCAATGTACAGGGTGTTTCACAATTAAATTGAATTTATTGTCATCTGTAATTAAGATTTTCTAAATAAATACATTCATTGAAAGCTCACGTGGCACTGATTACAGTTTATATTCTTCTGTAATAATTGCAAATGTGTCTCACGTTCGTTTCGCAAATTTTACGTGAGTACGCAAATTTTGAAACTATAGAGGTTTTTGCTTCGGAAGCTGTTTGGTAGATTAAGGACTTACAGTTGTGAAAAAAATATAAATGATTGAAATTTCTCGAAAACTATTCAACAAGCTGTAGCTCTTTTTCCTTTCAAACATTTTTTAGTTCAGTAAAATGCTGACTAATGACTAATACCTTCAGGTGATAGACAAAATGATCGGCACAGGCAGAATTTCCACTTTAAAAAATGGTCAACTAGCTGTAACTTTTCGAAAAATGCAGAGCTACATGTCAAAAAACACAGTAGGCAGGCAGAACGGCGTTTGCCGGGACAACTAGTTAGCCATAAATGTGTAAAATTGAATTGTATTGAAAATGTTTGCTATCTATATATGGTATGTGCGGGCAAGATGGGTCAGGGGGCCCGTTAAAATGAGGTGGGGCAAGATGGGTCATGTTTTGAAAATTGTTTGTCAAGAAGCAGGTTTCAAACTTTATTACCTTTTTATACTCTTATATCATAGCTGACTAGTGTATCTGAGAGTCGTGGTAGAATACAGAGAAATGCGATTTATATTTAGAAAGTTATAGTGATCCATTTCTTAGGTGACCCATCCTGCCCCCACTTACCATATATATATATATATATATATATATATATATATATATATATATATATATATATATATATATATATATATATATATATATATATATATATATATATATATATATATATATATATATATATATATATATATATATATATATATAAAATCTCGTGGAGATCCCCCCCCCCTCCCTACCTAGTAACATTTTTTAGTCAAAAAGACTAGAAGAGGTTCTTAGAACCATCATAAAACCAAAACAGAAGGTATCAGGTTTTATGTCGATTTTCAAAGTCTCTACAAGACTAATTAGTCATCAAAATGTTACTTGGGCTGGAATTTCGTGAAGATTTCCACTGGAATCTCGTATAATCTCGTAGAGATTCCCACTAGAATCTTGTGGACATTCCCCAAAGAATTTCGTGGAGTACCTCCTGGAATCTCGTGAAGAATCCTCAAGGAATGTGGTGAAGATTCCCTCAGAAAATGAAGCGGAGATTCTCCCTGGAATTCGTAGAGATCCCCCTGGAACCTCATGGAGTTTCTCTCTGGAATCTCGTGGAGTTTGCCCCAGGAATTTAGAGATTTCTCCTGAAACCTCGTCGGGGCTCCTCCTCCGGAATTTCGTCGAGTTTCACCATGAAGTTTCGTTGAGATTCTCTCTAGAATTTCGTGGAGAATCCTCCTGGAATTGTATGTTCTACCTCTAGGAGGCGCTCTAGCGTAAAACCTCTAGGTTATCCAGCTTTTTACGCTAACGCGAGGGATGATTCGAATATGACGTTTCTTGTCGACGACCAAATTTCAGTTCAGTGCTATCCTAGTAGACTGTTAGGATAGTTTGTTGATTGAAGTGTCAACATTTTTCACTGGATTCGCATCAACAGAGATCCTCAGCGTATTTTAAAATGGTGTTATATGTTTATTTTTCCAAAGTCATTAGTTTTTATTTCGTTTTAGATCCAGCAGCCTTATCGCAAAAATTGGAAGTCTGAGGACTCAAAATAGCTGAATTCAACCGGGACAGTTCTGATAATTTTCATGAACTTTGATTCAAATATCGTCGTTTTCAGCGTTTGACTTCCCCGGTTTAATCTTCGTTTGCACAAGAACGATTCTAGTTTTGGTAACTCTATTATATTCGGATACATAAACTGAAACAGAACAAAATACTCTAATAATAAGGATCCACCTGTGTGTTTTTAGAAAAGACACGGACACGTTCAATGCTTCCAGTGAGCTTTTCGCTCTTTGAAGGAAGCACGACACTAGACAACGGACTAGCATGCAACGCCCAGTGGCACAGCCGAAAACTTTTCCTGACAGCTGCGGCGGGAATCGAACCCGCGCTCCTCAGCACGATGCGACTAAGAGCTTGGTGACCCTAGCCGCATGACCACGGAGCCGCACATTATTATCAAACAACATAGTTTTATTAGGTTGACCTAGAATAAATTACTTCCCTGCAATTATGAACCAATGGCTGCCGAATTGGACATTCCCTAACCATACACAACATTTGAATTCAAACTTAGACGACATTCTGCTCTATTTGAGATCATCAACGTAAAAACTAGGGTAAAAACATTAGTTTGGGCTCTTATGTATTATACACTGCCAAGTTGAAAGCTGGATAGTGCAGGAAAGTGCGGACTTTGCGCGGACTAGATTGATTCGTCGAGACTCGAAAATGTAAGAAGGATATGCTAACATATTTCCAATCAATATGCGTTAAATTCTTTTGCAGTTGACTGTAGGATATGAGATTGGGAACAGAATAAAAAAAAATATAAAAAGCGAAAAATGAATTTACTTATTAATCGATACTTAAAAAAAAAGCAGGCTTGATAATCCTCCTCGAAATCAAAAGAGTTTTGCAACATGCTCTAGAGCGGTGTTTTGCTTTTACCTCGTCGCGAGGGAGCGAACGAACCCCAAACAGAGAGGCAATAAAAAACTGAGCGAGGAAGAGGGGAACAAAACAAAAGCCGATGATTATTTCGGGTTTTTGAGTGCGATTTTCGCCTCGAGAGTCTTTCTTTGTATGGGAGCGGAACTCGCGAGAGCTTTTTGAGTGTGAGTGGACGTGAGAAACACAACAAGCAATTTTGAGTGTTGGACGAACTCCTCGCTGCGCGGCAAGCTCGCGCTCGCTGCTGTTGAGGATTTGCGTTGTGATTTCTGAGTTTTATTTTAACTCCTCAGAAAAACGCCAAAATCGCTTCCTCATTTTCTCGCGAGCGAGTTTCTGTCAAGCCTGAAAAAAAGAGACATCCCAATTTCTATATGGCGAGATCGCCCATTGCTTCACAGTGAAAGCGACTATCAGAAACGAACAAGAAACAACGATGCCAACGTGCTACAAAGCATCACTAAAACAGACCGCAAACCAGTTGATAGATTGAAGCTGAAAACGACGGACGGAGTCAGGAGCACCAGGACTGATTGGTGCGATTGGTTCGGCACTCTGCCAGTCGGGGAGCGCCGAAAGTGAAATTGATCGGCAGTGCGAGGATTTGCAGATTCCTCACTGCAGTTACAGAGCTGCGGACCAGGGGCCTACATCGTCGAAATCAAAACATGACGCTGAAAGCGAGCGCCCATCAGCATCGGACGGACGCCGACGACGGGAGCATTCAAAACAACATGCATGCGCTTCGCTTCAGTCGCCCTTGTTGTCACTTTCTTCGACGCAACGACGGGTGGCGGCTCATTTTCACACCGACTGGGATTCAATTGAAATTTTCAAATGGTCTAAAATGTATGTTTGCTTAATATTGTTATGGGTAATAAACTATTTCAGTAAAATATGCACAGCATACATTAAGATTACACAGATTTGCCGGTTGTTACACTCATTAATCGTGTTATAACAGAGAAATTCATTCGATGTCGAACAGGCGTGCGTGAGCTTGTGAGTGCGAAACAAAGTGGCATCTGCGACGACGCAGCAGCGTCGGTTCATCGGTGACGATGACAGTCGGGCTGAGCGACGACGACGGCGCCTTGTTTCCATTGACGATTGAAAACATTGTTTACAAACTTCGTCTGAAAATTTCAATTGAAATTGAAAATGTAGGGCCCTGCTGCGGACAAGTGTCAGGGTTGGTAGCTCTGGTCACGACATTGACCTAAAAAATAAGCTAGATTAATATCTCTATCAGAATAAATATGTAACACCATTTCAAAATACCCTAAGAATCGCTGTTGGTGTGAAAAGAACCAAGTGAAAAATGTTGACATTTCAATCAACAAACTATCCTAACAGTCTACTAGGATAGTATTGAACTGAAATTTGGTCGTCGGCAAGAAACGTCATATTCGAAAAAAAAACCTCGTGCTAGCGTAAAAAGCTGGTATCCAATTTTATTTATCTCACAATCCTGATTTTCTAGAAACTTGGTTGCTTGGGCATAGTTATTTGATAGGTCAAGGGCTTTCAGTTGACTAGCCATTTGGTTCGAGGTTCTACCACTAGCCGACGCTTGTTTCAAATTTTGCAAAAAAACATTCTCGAAGACCGCAACCCTCCAAGATACATATTAGCGTGGTACAAAAAATCGGTTTTTACTCCACACCGCTTATTCGATTCCTATCTAGATTATCTAGATTACATGCCTTCTCCCAAAATTTGAGCTCATTTGGTTGAAAATTGAGTCTGCACAAGCCCGTCAAAGTTTGTATGGGAATTACTATGGGAAAACGATGTTTTACGTTCAATCCACCGTAGCATTTCCCCAAGTGCCCTAGTGGGTTTATTAACCCTTGATAATCCTAGGCTACTTTATCAGCTACAATTTGCCGAAGACCGCATTAGTTACCGATTTTTATCCAGAATCGAAATCTTTACTCATGATGGATAAACTATTCGGTGGGCATCACTGCATTTTGCAGTGAAATATAGTAGCCATGATTTAAGTGTGCTATCTTTGGCGCCATATGCAGCAATGTTAGCTGCTGGGAAGCTGGAGGATCACTGTTAAAGTTTGCCCAGTTGGATACTAATCGATACCTAATTAATGAGGCGTCCGATTTGAATGCGGTCTTCAGCAAAGTTGTATCTGATAGAGTAGCCTAGGAGAACCAACTAACCTCTAGGGCGCTTGGGGAAATACTACGGTCAATTGAATAAAAAACATCGTTTTCCCATAGTAATTCCCATACAAACTTTGAATGGTTTGTGCAGTCTCAATTTTCAACCAAATAAGCTCAAATTTTGGGAGAAGGCATATAATCTGGATTGGAATCGAAAAAGCGGTGTGGAGCAAAATCGATTTTTTGAACCACGCTAAAACATATCCGGACCTCTAGAAAGATGCACAGTAAGGAGAAATTGATTAGGATCAGTTAAAGCATATCTAGATCAAACCAAAAGACGTACATTCTAGTACCAATTTATCCGAAGCACTTTGCTGAGGACAGCTGCCCTCCATGATGCATATCAAAAGCTCTGGAACATGATGATGAAACAAAAATAAACTGATTTAGATTAGTTACAGTAGATCTATATCAAAACCGAAGACATAAAAATATAGCAAATGTTGACCTAAAGCACTTTGCCGAAAATTGAAACTCTCTTGAATGCATATCCAGAGCACTAAACAGACATTCTCAAAGGAAAAAGAATGTCTAGAGCAATTACTGCCAATCTAGATCAAAATCGAAGCTTACAAATGGGGTGCTAATCCATCTAAAGCACTTCTGCGAAGACTCCAACCTTCCAGGATGTATATACACAGCACTAGATAATCATATCAAAAGACACAATTGATCTAGATCAGTTAACGTAGATCTAGATCAAATCCGACGACGTAAGAGTGTAGTACAAAAAAACTCGAAGCACTTTTCAGAAGACTCCAGCCTTCTAGGATGCATATCGAGAACACTAAATAGAGTGTTGTATTGGAAGATACAACTTATCTAGATCAGTTTTAGCAGATCTAGATAAAAAATAAAGACATGAAAATGCAGTACCAATCAATCTGCACAGATAACTTTGCCGAAGATCCAAACCCGCTATCCCAAGCAGAGGGGAATATCAAATTAATAACTATGAAATCACAAAACCTGTTTTTATATCTTGTTTTGTTATTATTTATTTATCAAGGCAGAGGTTCCCAAACTTTTTGCTATCGCGGCGCCTTTTGAAATTTTCAAAAATTTCGCGGCGCGCCTACATCTTTTAACAGAGAATTTTGTCAAAACGTATTTTCAATAAAAAAATGCTTTAAAATTTCATAAATATTTGTTAGATTTCAAATGCCAAATTTATTTATTGAACAAGGTAAACCAATATATCAAAAATTTCTGCAGATGAAGCGAGCTGCTGATGCCTTATAATTCAACAAAAAATAGTAAAACTGTTGCAATAGTTTAATAATTCCGGGTACATTTAAATGATTTCGCAGAATTTCATAAAAACCTTATATTTTTGTTGGAATTACAAAAATTTCAAATACGGTTTGTTAAGAATGTAGTGTGGTAAGTTTCAGTAAACTTAAGTACAAAAATATAATGTTCAGGACTAGGCTGATGATGGATCATTATGTCTTGAGAAATTCGAAATGACTATTTCGTTCTACAATTGAAAAAGAAGTGCCTTTATGAAAAAAATGTCGGAATGTCGATCAAAAGTTACTTACCTTTTTCATAATTTTCCATTAAAGACAAGATATATGGAGTACATAGCTCCAATAAAATCATGTTTGAGATGTGATCTACTTGCACATAAGCGAAAATTTGCAGATGTATTCTATGATAGTGACGTTAGTAAAAGATGTCGTCCCGAAAAGCAGAATACAATATAAATTACTGCATGGAAATGTATGGAATAAGGATAGAACTGTAATAGGATCTTTGAAATATTTACTTTCAGTTACAAGCTGTTGATAGAATCGAAAACTGAACTGGAGTATAGAAAATCCAATTATTTTTTTTTTCAATCTTAACCAAGAATTTATCAAAACTCAGAGAATTGAAAAATTTGATAAAAATCAAAAAGTTTTGAGAGGATACCAGAATTTCAAGAATATTCGAAGGTTAGTATATTTTTTGGAAAAATGCCGCGCAGCAACACTTCGAAGATCCATCAAATGAAAAAATACGTTTTGATATGGAATTATATTGTTTTGGCTCAAAACTCTGCGGCGCACCAGCGAAATGTTCACGGCGCACCAGGGCGCCGCGGCGCACAGTTTGGGAAGCACTGTATCAAGGCATTACGTTTCCATAACATTGTGTTATGACCAAGCAATTGGTATACAGCCATTAAATAACATTTCAATATTACATTTTGTTGTGGAACAAGTTTGGTTATTATTGTATTATTGAGAGTGTACAAATACTTCATGGTATTGCTATCAAAACTAAAACAAGTTTTGAAATAAAACCTACGTCATTCTACAACGTTATTTACAGCATTTCGTGAGTGAGGGAAAGCAACTACATCTTCACTCATCATTTTGTCTTCCTCTTCCATTTATCATTACATCCAAACTGAGACAAAGTGCATGCCCACTATCACTAGCTAGTATTCCGTGGGAAAAAGTTTGCATAATGCACCAGAAAAATTGTTTAACGATTTTTTGAAAAGTGCGCAAAGTATGGTACGCTTACGGTATCACATTTGATAAGAGGTGTGGTATATTACTTGACATGGAGGTGCTGTAATGTGTACAAAACAAAATCCCTGCTGGGTGGCGCGAGGTTTTGCTAAATTTCTGAAATTAACTGAGTTGTAGCTGAAAAGTACCCAAAATACCAGCCACTGCCCAAGTGGCGTAGCACCCTACATACACTCCCGTTCAAAAGTTTGGGGTCACCCCCTCAAAAACATGTCATTTTTTTAGGCCCATATCTCCGCCAATTTGCGTCCGATTTCAAAACCCTAGGTTTCATTCAAAAGATAATAAGTCAAAGAAACTTTGAACATGATTTAAAAGAAACTTTTTCGAAAAAAATTGTTTGTAAACTTAACCCAAAGTTGCCAAATATTCTAAAAAATGAATATAAACTTACGGCAGTGTCGCTGGAAGTTGGGTCGGCCAAATTTTAAAATGAGAGCGGTAATATGACCCATTTTCTATTAGCTTTTAACTGCTTTTTACAGAACTTAGCTAAAAAATCTAGAAAAAAAAGTTATTAAGTAAATTAATCCTTGATGTCATCGGCCAAAAGTTTGGGGTCACTTTCGTAAAACATGAAAAAGTGGTTTGGTGATATCTTCGTCATCTATAGTTCAATTTTAATTATTTTTGGCTCATTTCAAAGATAATTAACTAAATTTACGTTTGATGTCTTCAACTTAACGTATTTAACGATTTTTGTAAATGAAAATGTTATGTAAAGTTAGCACATTTTACCACGCTTCAAAAAATGAGGAAACTTTACGTTAAGTTTTAGTATGTAAATTTCAACAAATATGTGTGGTTCAATGTCTATGCAGTAAGTATCATTCATTTTGTTTCAAATAAGCCAAAAAGAATTAAAATTGAATGAAAGATGACAAAGATATCAACAAATCACTTTTCCATGTTTTACGATAGTGACCCCAAACTTTTGGCCGATTCGTCATTTTGAGGGGTGACCCCGAACTTTTGGTCGATGACATCAAGGATTAATTTACTTAATAACTTTTTTTCTAGATTTTTTAGCTAAGTACTGTAAAAAGCAGTTGAAAGCTAATAGAAAATGGGTTATAGTACCGCTCTCATCTTAAAATTTGGTCGACCCAACTTCCAGCGACACTGCCGTAAGTTTATATTCATTTTTTAGAATATTTGGCAACTTTGGGTTAAGTTTACATACAAAATATTTTGAAAAAGTTTCTTTTAAATCATGTTCAAAGTTTCTTTGACTTATTATCTTTTGAATGAAACCTAGGGTTTTGAAATCGGACGCAAATTGGCGGAGATATGGGCCTAAAAAAATGACATGTTTTTGAGGGGGTGACCCCAAACTTTTGAACGGGAGTGTACATCAAAACGACCCAGGTAACCACTAAGCACTGTTTTGAGCATTATAACGGCCATTAAACAGCTTTTTAGTGCTAAATAGCTCTATATAAGCATTCCTAATGCTTATAGGCACTATAACCAGTAAGAACTAAAATAAGCCCTGTAAGTCTATATAAAGCCTACAAGCTGTAAAGAAGTTTGTCAGTGCTGTCACAGGGCTTGGAGCACATGACGTTTATATCAATCAAAATAGATTTCGACCAAAATAGACTAGAGTCGGTCATGATCAATACATTTTAAACATCCATGTCGGACGGGATTGGCGGAATGGGATTATTTTTGTTGTTGG
This sequence comes from Aedes albopictus, assembly GCF_035046485.1. Classification (NCBI taxonomy): domain Eukaryota; kingdom Metazoa; phylum Arthropoda; class Insecta; order Diptera; family Culicidae; genus Aedes; species Aedes albopictus. The sequence goes on along the minus strand of NC_085137.1, from coordinate 517,689,928 downwards.
AATGTTTATCGGAATGGTGTTGTTAAATAGATAATGGAATCTGGTTACCTTGATTATTCAATTTGTTTTCAATCAAGACAAACTCCAGCTCGTTTCCTTCTTCTTCTGAAACGTTTCCCGACCATTTATATAAACATTGCTTCTCCTGCATCAATTCCTGCGTTCGCGGTTTTGACAACTTTCGCTCCAGAGACTTGGTACGATATTTTAAAGTTGGCCGTATATCAGCTGAATAATTCGCCAAAAGTGGCTTTTGAGCAGCTCTATAAGAGGATATAGAACCAATTAGCTCTGTTAGCCAGGTTCTACATTCGACTATATAGCCAACTTAATGCCATATTCACGGCTTAATGATTACTTGGGGAGAACATAACAGACGATATTGAAGGTTTTTAAGGTTTTGAAAGGGACGTTCCAGATGGTTTTGAATGAGATTTTTCAGAAATATTTTGTATTTTCACATGTTTTCCCTGTCGTTCCAGAGAATGAAGTCGGATCTACCTATTTGTGGTAAAAGATTACATGATTGTTCCGCCATTCTCACATGTTGGTCTAAATATGTATAGAATTCTCAGCCATCACGATGTCATATATGATGTAGAATAGGATGCTAAAGTGGAGGCCATATGCGTACATGCTTCCATTTAACCACGGGTAAAGTGTACGCATGTCGCATCCACTTCAGCATCCTATTCAACAGCATATGCGATCGTTTGATATCATAACTAATTTTGCTTTCGGAATGTTATCAATAACTCTTAATATCAAAATTTGTTATTGAAATATTTCCCAAATTCACTATTATTAAGTTGTTATTGACACTAACAAAACATGTTATTAAATTGATTTACCAGGAACAAATTCTTGTTATGTGACTTGTTATTTTGCCGCTTATGACAGACAAGTTTATAACTCAATATGCTATGTTAATAACATGAAAATTACTAATTCCATTATGCAGTTATTTTGCCAAAATAACGTATTTTGTTATGCTGTTGTTATTCTCTTCTGCTCGGGTAGGATGCTTGGCAAGAAAACTGAAGCGCATATTCGTCCAAAGCCTGAATTTTTCGGAACTCGGGATGTTCAAGATAGTTACGAATATTTTGTATTACTTCTACATTACGCATCATTAGTATATATTAGTACTAGTTGTGAAGAAATGACAATTTCAACCCAACTAACAATCACTCATTTAACAAGCACCTTCATGACGAATTAATCAACATGATGCTGAATAACATTGGATAATTTTTAAGTAAAACCTTTATTTGGGCTTTGTTCACACACATTTGGAGAAATTATAAAGCATAGTGATGTGTACCAACTAAACTGTTTGTTGTTGAAAGCGTTTTAGAAATATATAGTAAAGCTGTTATACAGCTTTAGCCAAAATGATTAAAAAAAACATTTTTTTCAATTTCCACGAGAGTTTACGTTTAACACTTATGCTATGAACAACTATTTCGAAATAATAACTACACATAAGTTTACCTAAACCAAGATTCATACTCGAGACCTGTCGATTTCCAGCCGCATGCCTTCGTATCTGCGTCATCCTTGATATGATGAATTGCAGCACTCCAATCAAAACATAAACTTCCCGTGGTTTAATGATGAACATAATTCGACCCCTATTCAGCTCGTGTAACTCGTGTTTTTTTCATCTTGTACGCACCCGCACCCTAGTTTACCGCGCATCCGGATGACCGCACTCTAGTAATTGTCTCTAGGAAACAATAAAAAAAAACAGTTCACAGCGCGTCCGGAAGATCGCACTCTTGTCCACAGCATGTCCGGATGACCACATTCGAGTAATTGTCTTTTGGAGACAATAAGAAAACAGTCCACAGAAAGTCTGATGACTGCATTCTTGTCGACAGCATGTCCGGATGATCACACTCTAGAAATAGTCCAGAGCGTATCTATGACCGCGCTCTATAATTGGGTTGTTTAGTGAATTAAATATTGCCTTTTTCTTTAGCCCATTCGAAAGAGCTCATTTTTCTGAGTATAAGGTGATTTTATTGCGTCCCGTTGCCTTTGTTTTGATGGTTAAATAAACAAAACAGTTTTAATTTCCGTGGATAGAATGACAGTTCAATCGATAAAGTGACAGTTCGCTCCTAACAAAAAAAAATCCCCTTACAACCTTTAAATGCATTTTAAAAATAGTTCCCGGGCACGAAAAAATATGAAATTTTGGATTTCGACTAATTTTTGGACGAAGATTCCGATTATGCAATAATTTGAATACCCCTAAAGAACCCAATTGTCTCTTGAAGACAATAAAGAAACAGTCAACAGCATTTCCGGATGACTGCACTTCAGAATAGTCCAGAGCGTGTCCGGATGACCGCACTCTATAATTGTCTCTTGGAGACAGTACAAAAAACAGTCCACAGTGTGTCCGGATTGAGCGGTCATTGTAGTAATTGTTTCATAGCGACAATAAAAAATAGTCCACAGCGCGTCCAGATGATCGACTCTTGTTCACAAAGTATACAGGTGAGGCTGTAAGTGGGAAACTTTCATATTGGTGTACAGATTTTTTTGCGTTAAAAAAATACGTTATCATTCCAGGCAGGAGGGTAGATGTGTGATGATAGTTTTATGATAACATATTGGAGCAGTCGAGAACTACTCACGGGGTACATCAAGCAATGTAGTTAGCGTCCCTAATCACAATGACCTGCGTCGTCACATACGTTCCCCAGTGTAGAATTAGCCTATGTTAAATAACCAAAAAAAACACACGTAAAGCAATGTTAAATGTGTTAAGTCAGCGTGCATTTGCATTGGACTACTGTTGGTGCTCAGACCGTATTCGTCGAATACCGAAAATTAATCAGGTTTTGAAAAAAGAGTTATACCCTAAGCGTTTCATGCGCAGTTAGAGATATTTTGTTGCTATTATTTTTTCCTTAAATATCACTCTTTCAAGTATAATATTATATACATTTGAAACTGCATAACCCTGCTACCATCTAGGTAATTCAAGGAAACAAACGAGGCAAACACTTCGTCTACGATCTGAATTTGATCCATCAAGCATTGCACGTATTAGTCTAATCAATTTCACCAGAAAACCATGTTTTGACATTAGTTACTATAATAGCTCAGTTTTCACTGAATCGAACAGCTGGTATGTCTGCACACTGTACTGTAATTGTCCGGGAACCAAGTGCCTTCCAGCATTTCTATCAGCGTTTTATATTTCGAATCATATAATATTCGATTCGCGGCTATTGACGGACGACGATAATCGAACCACAAAATCACCAACAACTGATGGATGACGAGGATTCGGTACATACAATTGCATTTCGCTCCACCACGCTCAGTTTCGCCCGTCACATATCAAAATCGTTTTCGATTCCAGTGGTGATGGTGGGTAGCCGCCGCACAGTGGTCCAGATATGAAAATACCTGGCAAAAATTTCCAAATCATCGTAATCTGATATTTATAGCCTAAATGAATGTATTGGAACATTATTTAGTTCTCATTTTTTTTTTCATTATTTGTCGGTTTTTTCGAACGACGTCCGAATAAAATAGCTGTTTTTCATACATTTTGGCTGCATACACATTATCATGGCGTTAATGTTTTGGCAGTTGCATCTTTCCTTCATCATTTCTACATACTTGAATAAGCACTTGAACGGAATATCTCCGCGGGGAGTAGCGGGGAGCGATTTGTAAGACAATTTAAAGCAGATGTGTAAGAATTTCTCGAATTATTGGCATCTAATGTAAATTTTGAAGCCAAAAGCGTTATTTTGATCTCTTGCTCCATTGCAGGTGCCAGACATACTCAAGAACTTACGAACAAACTTTTGAAAGCAATTGAATTTATTATATTAACATACTTTTGTAGTAATTGAACTCGTTTGTGTTTTTTATCAAAAATTCATGGTTTTTTTTCATCAGCAGCTACTTAGTGCTCTAACAAGGTACTAATTAAACATTTCCAAATTCTTTGAAAGCTAGTCATTGCTCCTGATAGTGTAGATGAATGCTCGATATACTGTAACCCATTAAAGACATAGCATAGCATAGCATAGCACGAATACTTGCACAAATCGTGGATGGAGCTGCAAAGATGAGCATATCCATTGCTATTGTAGATTTCGCTACTATCTACAATAACATGGACCCACTCATCTCCACACACCTGGCCAAGTCCTTACAAGCATTTAATAAATCTTATCATCAACTTAGAAAGCGTCCAGAACTGAAACGGCTTCCAATAGATGATAGGATGGTGGAAATAGCGAATTAAGAAATATAGTAATACAGAATATAGTGTTAAAAAAAAAAAACGGAAAGATCTTACCAAGTTTCATATCGTCGGACGATCGCACCCGACGGCGATTATGCTGCGATGCTCACCCCATACAGGAGCGATGCATGCAAGGAAGCACAGCACAGCAAGGAATAACACCATACTCTTCAGGGCTAGGACTGCGTAATGTGGAGTTACTGACCACGCTGGTACGGAATATGAACACTCTGTCACTAACAAATGCCGCGCCTCGGACCGCGGATTTAGAGGGATCACTGAACCGGCTTGAATACATAGCGCGCTGGCTCGGAAGGATGCGGAAGGTCCCGAAGGATGACACGTTGGATGGATTGTTACCTTCTTGCTCAGGGACACGCTGATTTGGATGCAGGGTAGTTACTTTGGCTCTGTCGTCGTCCTGGTGTCCATTCGTAGCTCGGGGTCGCTTGTTTGGAGATCGATCCTGGGGTTTCCGTTTGATTGGATGATTCGATTCGTGGTCGCTTCCTAGCGGCCAATCCTGTTCACGAACTTATACAAAGATTATGCTTGAAATAATATTATCAATTGACTTCAAAATTTAAAAATGACGGATCATACTGTAACCCATTAAAGCCGTGGTCTCCAAAGTGCGGCCCGCGGGCCGCACGTGATATTCAGTTTTCTATATTTCCGTAGAATTCCTTGCAAAATTTCTTATGGAAGTTGTTCTACTCCCGAAATCATCAAGTATAACGTGTTGAATGATTCACAAATCGATCCAGGTGTTGCAATACGGACAGTTGAAAAAATGGGCCTGAGGATCACTGCATTAAAGACATGTTCGAAAATTGAGTTTCTGCCAGCTTTTAAAAAATTTGGACCATTGTGCGCCGCCAGTGCTGCTCATACGACAGGATCCCAGACCAATCATTTTTCGACCATTTGCCGAAGTGGAATTTATCGATTCAATTAAGCACTTATGGCACTATTGCTCCTAGATGCTCCCTGCTTGTCCCTGGGTCCAATGGGTATTTTTCCTTTGTGAAAAGTGATTTTTCCGAAGCGTTTCGTTCGTTCAACTAGGGGAGTGGATGTCGATGGGCAATTTATTTCGCCCTAATTGCCATCGTATCGTTCAAGAGGAGTGATCATTAGTTGCTCTCTTTGGTTTCTTTTATCTTATTTTCCAATATTGAAACTTAGAAACATTCTCTTACAATGTAGGTACGACGTATAATGAAACATTAAAAAAAAAATCTACAAAGTAAACCAACCCAATTTTTTTCAACGCCACTCAAAAATTCCAACAGATGGGACTAGCCAAACCGCAATTCAACTAGCTACTAACCGCTGATCTCGTAGGCCACTAGAAGGTGCGGTTGCATAAATTAGCATAAATTTTGAAGCTTTTGAAACGGTCGAGTAACGCTCCTCCTGCGTGATCAAACCAGAACCAAGCAGGAAATAGATTGAAGGTGGGCTACGCAAGTAGAAGGAGTTTTTCATTGCATCAGTCTTGAAGTAGGAAGCAGTTTTGTCATTAAACCGTTCTTGAAGTTAGTGGGTAAAATGTTCGAGCATGGATACTGGGAAAGCCATGTTTTGCTGAATGGTACATGATTATGAATACTGACACTTTAATGCTGCGCTGCCACTTTTATTAGGATAACCATTTTCCATCATATTTATATGAAAACTATGTTTGGATGTGTAAAACAACATGAGGAACGCAAAGCGATAGGATTTTCTTTCATCAGCCCAGCTGAGCACACAGAAAAACATGAGAAATTGTTCGTCACGCTTACTTTATGTACTTGAGCAACTATTGAGCAGCATCCCCAGTAGAAACCAGGAAAAATGAACGACGACGATTTTTCTTGGATAACAACTGGGACGGCGATCTGTTGTTACATGTTTTCATGAAATCTAAGCAAATTCCCAAATATAATTTGAATCTTACCGAAACGTTGAACCAGGTATGGGAAACACTCACTCAATTAATGTTTTTTTCTATCTTCCTCACACATTCGGAAGCTGTTAAATCTAAATCTTTTCATTAAAATGATTTTTATCATTGCTTTCTGTTTCACGGCCAAACACTAGGCTAAGCAACGGCTGAGTGAGTCAACCCCCGAATTTTTACGTTCGGCATACGCTGCGGAAACATTTCATTTGGAGCATCCATTTAGTGCCTATTGGGGGATTCAGAATATTTCAAACTCTTTTCACATCTATTATTAGATCAGTAAAGAGAAATTATTTCGACTTTGACCAAACATTTTCTTCTTTTTTTTATTTTTGACTTAGATAAATAGCAAAATATAAAAAGTTTAGTTTCCCTCATGGTTTCCCTAATTTCTTTACGATATGAACTATTTTTGGTAAGCCAATGTTGGGCTCGAAATTCTTCGAGGATTTCCGAAGCAACCCCAAGAAATCTTTTCTGGAATTTTTGTAGGAATTCTTCTTCACACTTCCAGGAAATGCCAGTAATAATTTAAATAAATTCTTAACAAGTGATTAAGCTTTTCCATCACGGCTTTCTATGACGAAAACTATTTTACTACAGAAGTTAACCACAAATTTCTCCAGTAATTCACTTGAAATTTGTTCCAATACAAGTTTGACCCAATTTTATCACGCCTCGTTTTGATTTGTCTCCAATTCTGTCTACCACTGATGGTATCACGTTTTTGAACCGATTTTATCTATCCCCTGATATATCCTATATTGTAGTATAAATCAACTATCTCCAAATCGTTTTGACTCACGACACAGATTAACCCCACTGTCCGGAAGTGATTTTATGGAAGAATGTTATCTGCAATATTATTTGCAAATAGCTTTAGTGTGGGAGTTAGAAGGTGATAGCTCTATTACAGATCCAGAGACCCATTTCAGAATGGCTGGACACGTCCATTTAGAAGTAACTTTCACTTGCAATAAGCTCAGCATGTGTTCATTACCCTCATTATCTTAATACAAACTCACTTTTTGTTTCAAAGATAGTCTTCAAAACTGGCACGTATAACCAATTAATTTGTGATAGTAGCAATAGGCAGAATATTCTCACCGAAAATCATCTAAGGTAGCACTGCCATCTCCATGGGAACGCCTTCACAGCACAGTCGCACTTACTTTTCGTCTCACCTTTATCGTACACGTTGTCAGACATTATAAGAACACACGTCACCTTATGAAAATCTCACAAAATTATGAATAAGGGACCGCATTGTTCGATTTTGGAACAACCCGAGAATGGTGAGGCGTATTAGCCAACACACGCAAAAAAAACAGCCACATTAATTCAAATCAAAAACACTACAAACACAAAACTACGATATAGGGAAGTGGAACCATCTCGGCAGGGGTTCTATTTTGAGCACTTTTCTGCTATAACTCAGCCAATTCTGAACCAATTGACACAATTTTTGGAATGCGATGATATACGTAAAGTATCTAGCCGTGTACAAAATTTCAAGGCAATTGGTTTGGAATTGACTGAGTTATAGCGAAGAGTGTCCAAAATACCGACCGCTGCCCAAGTGGTTCACTACCCTACCAACACGCGAAATTGACGACAAATTACGACACTTTCGATACGAATTTTGGCACCGTTTGCGTTACCCGAGCTGCGTGCAACGGCATGTAATCACACACAAGACACTACAACACCTCCGGCTGGCGCAGCGCTACAGCCGTTTCACGATTCGTCCGCAAAAAATAACTAGCACGCGGATTCTTTACAATCTTTCCATAATCACTTTCTATCCAAATTCACACAGAACCAACTTTCCTTCTCACGTGGAGGAACTATCCGGAAGACGTAGCACCGACCAAACTGTCAGCGGAATTGCGAAAAAAGTGAACGCGAACGAAACGTACTGATCAGCACAAAACACGTCTGCACGCGGCAACGCCTACTACGTTTTTTTCTAGTGTAAATCAACAACATATCTATACTAGCAAAATTCAATTGATAATACTTTCACTTCTTGTTGATATTCTTCCTCGTGGTATTACGACAATAATGGGACAGGGCCCGCATCCCATATTAGTGTTCTTTGAACAGTTATGAAATGGTTGAAACAGTTTATGGTATGGTTCTCGATGTGGGCTACAAAAACCTGAGAGTTTATTGAAACCACTTTTGAGCATAAACTACATACCACTGACTGCTACATTCTAGTCCATGTAAATAACAATTGACAAATGAAACTGAAGAAGGCAAAACTGTTAGACATGGTGTACTAGCAAGCTATTTAGCAAGGCGTAAGAGTTCATCCCCGTAGATCTGCAATCTCTCTTCTTTATTCTCCCTAATTAGCATCTGAAACTTCGGTGGATCACGGAAAATCCTGGAGGAACGAGAGCAGGGATCCTTGGAGAAATACTTGTTAACGTTCCTGGTGGTTTCCCGAGAAAATCTTTCAATAAGTCTCATGGGGTACAAATCTTCAAGGGATTGAAGGTATCTTTGAACTAATCCCTGTAGAATACTTTACAATCTAATCTAAGGAAGATTCCTGGAAGATTTCATAAAGATTTCCGTGAAAAATCTTGAAGAAATCTTTGGAAGAATCCATGGAGGAATCTCTGAAGGAATTTGAGAAAATTCTAGTACATGCCCTGAAAAATACCAGGAAATCCCAGGAGGAATCAAGGGAAGACTCCCAAAAAGAAACTCTGAAAGATTTTCGGAAGAAATCATTAAGGACAAAATCTGAATGAAATCCCGGTTGATCTGGATGAGATTCCGAACAAATGTCAGCCAAAATCCTAGGAGAAACCCATAGAAAAGCATCGCGACTCATTCCAAGGGAAATTCCACAGGGTATCCTTGAAGAAATCCTTGATCTCAAAAGGGATATATAACATACTATTTGAAAACTAGCTGACCCGACGTGGCTAGCCACGTTAGCTAGAAAAAAATGTTTTTAAAATTCCAGTTACACTTCTTCAATGAAAATGTTTTCGAGAACATTCCAGGATCTCTCTCCAGAATGCTTCTCTCTTGAACGTTTAGTGATCTCCAGAAAGTTCTCAAAATTTAATGAATTCTGATTTTCCAGAACTTTTCAGAAGGTCCAAGGTTGACATTTTTTTTTCTTGAACGTTGACAAACTCCCCGAACATAATCGGCATAAAAAAAAATTTTCCAGGAAATTCCAGAAGGTTAGTTTTCTTATTCTTTCTGAAACATTCAGTAACTTCTGGAAAGTACCTGGGAAGTTTAATGTTCCAGAATATTCTAGAGTTTTTTCTGTTTTCATTTGGAATGCTCAGTAGTTTCCAGAAATTTCTCAAACATTTTATGAATTTGGTTGTTCCAGAACCTTTTTAAAGGGTATTTTTCATTCTTTCTGGAACGTTCACAAACTCTCAGACACTTTCCGTAAATTTAAAAAAGTTTGCAGAAGGTCTTTATCTTGTTTTTGTCCAGTAACTTCTCGAAAGTTCTAAGAATTTTTATTATCTAGAACATTTTCGTAGATTATTATTCTTCTTTCTGAAACATTCAGTAATCTCTAGAAAGGTCTCGAAATTTAATGAATTTTGGTGTTCCAGAACATTTTAGAAGGCCCTTTACTTCTTTCTTGGACTTTCATTAACTTCCAGAAAGTTCTTGAAATTAAGAATGAAAAGTGTACAGAACATTCCAGAAGGTTCTTCTCTTTTCTCTGCTTGAAACGTTCAGTAACGCACAGAAAGTATTCGATATTTGAGGAAGTGTGATATCCAGAATATCTCAGATGATTGTTTTACTTTTGTCACGTTCAGTATCTTTCAGGAGGTTTCTGGAAATTTTATGGATTTTTATGTTCCAGAGCATTCTAGAAGATTCTTTTTTTTGGTTCCTTGCTCGTTCCTTTTCCCAATATAATAAAGTTTTATGCTCTAGAAGGTTCTTTTCTAAAACGTTTAACAACTTAGAAGTGGTTATTAGAAGCCGAAGTTCTCAGTTAATAACTGAGCTTATAGACACTAAACTGAGAAGCAGGGTTTGTCCCACTTGGGACGTTACGCCAAAATAAAGGTGTTCCATAATGCTGCAGAAGGTTCTTCTTCTTCTTCTTCTTTCTGAAGCGTCTGTAGTGTTCAGTAAAACACATTTGGTAGCTTTGGATTCCTGTACAAAAGTGACGTTTATTTATCCTCCCTCATTCATAGCCTACTACATCTCTCCTTATCTTTAATAAAATTTTAATATTAATTTTACATTATTTCATTCTAATTTTAACCATGTCTGCATCTACAAGAGATAATGTTTTATGAAATTATGTTTTCTATATCTATGGTTGGCTAATTTCCAGAATACTATCTGATGGGACTAATTATTAATTTGCATTAATCTGCATCATCCTTGGAATCTTCTACATCATATTTCCTGTTATGAGGCTCGCTAAAGATGAAGATGAGAGTTCTTGAATCTGGTGAAAAGAGGTATTAATTAATATTTGAACACCATTATTTATGTATATTGTTTTTTTCTCATTATACTTAGCCATCACTTCAATATTTCTCCCTCATTTTTCCAAATAAACTGATTATAACGATGAATAATACTTCTTGTTTTCTTCAACTTCTGTTCAATGGAATGCTGAAATTAGACTTAGAATTTTAACTGTCATATATAAATAAAGAGTCACATTAACCAAATTAATAACATGACTCTTATAGTAGACTATTGATTTGCTAAGTTCATTGATATAAGCATAGATTCGTTTTATGGTCAATATGGTGTTGTTTTCTCTTGTGTCATAACCGTCAACTTATTTTTATTTCTCAATATACTTTTCAAGAAACGGGCCGGACGATTCGTTTTATTCCTTCGATTCATTCTTGAGCCGGGCCGAATTTCAACGATCTCCCTACGTTCTTTTTTCAGAAATGGACTAGGAACATTTTCCTCTTCATTTCATATGGAGAAGTAGACCGGAATCAGTATTCCCTTTACTCTCTTCTGTTTACCAAGGAGCGGACCGGACAATCTGTTTTTATTCCTTCATTCTCTATTTGGAATGGACCGAATTTCAACAATCTCCCTTCGTTCCTTTGACAGAAACGGACTGAGATTTACAAACCTCCTTCGTTTCATACGGAGATGTAGACCGGAATCAGTGTTCCCTTTACTCTCTTCTATCTACCTAGGAGCGGACCGGACGATCTGTTTTATTCCTTCATTCTATGCATAGAATGGACCGAATTTCAACAATCTCCCTTCGTTCCTTGTACAGAAACGGACTGGGATTAACTAATCCCCTTCGTTTCATACGGAGATGTAGACCGGAATCAATGTTCCCTTTACTCTCTACTGATCAACCAAAAATGGAATTGGAGTATTGTGCTATTCCTTCATTTCATCATCGAAATGGACCGAATTTTCTCAATCTTTTGAGCTCCTTTTACAGGAACGGACCAGGATATATAAATCGTTTTGTTTCAGATGTAGACCGGAAGCACTCATAGTGTTCCCTTTACATACATTTGTTTACTATTCATAATTCCCTCAACTCACTTTAGAAATGAAACGAATTTACACAATTTTTCTAAAATCGTTCTACAGAACCGGACCAGATTCTTTTTTTCTTCTATGTTGTGTTTCTCTATGGAGAAATATACCAGAATAACTGTAGTATTCTCTTATCTCTTAGCATCAATTCAAAATCAGACAGTATTAGTAGCGTTATTTTAATTCACAAAATTAATGTTTTAAATATGATTTTCTACGAGTCATAATCCTTTTCATTTCTAGTTAGTTAGTTAGTACATCTGAGAATGGAAACCATATCTGTAGCAAATGCTAATTAATGTTCTTTTTATTCGCAAGAATACCAATCTCAACGATTAGTGAACAAACGCACATGTTCTTGATTAATCTTAACTTTTCGCAATCCAACAATGCTAGAATAAATAAATAAACCGTGAGGACTTGTAAATCAGATTTGTCGTTAGTTTCATATTCAATTGAATAGACAAAACTCCGCTTACTTGATTAAGTAAATAAACATAAGTCTTATTTATCTTGTCTGTTACTTTTCTATTCATTTGTTTGGATAAATTGCACTTACTCTCCTTTTCGAAACTACTGGTTGGACGAAAAATATCTCGATTATTTGTCATTACATTTAAACGCAATGTAACTTTACTAATTTACACCATGCTCAATAAAGTGAATGAACATATTTTTACTAATCATTCCTCAAGAATTTCTATTGTATTGGAACAAATGGACTAATGCACATGATAGTGGAATTCAATTATTACATTTAATTCAAATGAAACTGTTTCAAACTTTAATGATTTTTATTGTGCTGGTTGAGGGTGTAGGAATATGTGCAAAATAGATGAAGGTAACCTTCCGTAACTCACGTGGTTGGCCGCCAGCACCACGCTAATGATGAATACAATAAGCGAGATTTTTCAACGTATTGTATAAAATACAACAGCGCGATCACTCGAGGCTTCAAATCAAACCGTATAAACTATTTATTTTTATTCAAACTTTCTCGTCGAATAAAGACAACTAGAATAACCAACGACACAGCATTTTCTTGAACGGTAAATTTTATATGTCAGGCTCCTTTTTTTTCCTTCTAAACCATAGGAGGATGATCTGCAAACAAACACCCTAATATCAAGGATAGGGTAGTGTGGGGCTGAGACCGTCTTCTACTACAATAGTAAAAGCCAGTACTACTCTTTCCTGGTTCCCACTAAACACATTCCTATGGTCGCTAAACCCTACGTCATGTCAGGCTCCTAATAAAATGCAACTTTCTAATAGAGTGCATAGTTTCCCGTTCTTCAAAATCGGAATCATAATGTCACGTCAAATTTTCATAACTCTCAACACTAATTCATATAATCCAAAAAAGCTATCCTTCAACGAGTTATTATGTTTTTATTTTATCATATCAAGCTTAGATTACTGATGAAAAATTTCTTTTTTTAGAATATCGACCTTGGAGGTAATAATAGCTTCTTGTAGTAAATTAATCTAATTGAATCGATCATACCACACAATGAAAGGTTTCAATGCGTTAGTCGGTAGTTTTGCACTTTACATCGGTTATAAAAATATTAAAGCTACACTTATTTCAGCTTTCGGTAATACATCACTTACACCAAAAATAGATACATATACCGTTCCTATTATGCAGGCAAAATTTAACTTTGATTTCAATTCCTTTAAAATAGGTTTCCGGAACTATTACAAATACCCTTTTTTCCAACATAAAAGTTGCAAAAGTGCTAGGTTTTAAACTGATGCTATTCTAACAAAGAGAGCGATTACCCCAGTAGTTGCGTTTATTTTTAAATATTCGATATTGCTTCAATAGTACAAATAATACACAAGAGAAATTTAAAATCAATAACTGAACCGTTTTACCATACTATTCTTTGCAATTGTCCGGAAATTCCATTTTGCATATTCAAGCATATAATTATTATTGATGCTGGCCTGACTAGAAAGATCCACTCAAAAATCAACTTTCAATACCCAAACTTCCACAAAGATTTTGATATACTATTCTTTTATGAATTTGATTCAAAAATATGTATTTGTATCTAACAAAAGTAATAAAGTATGTTTTTCTATTTATCAATTACTATGTTTTTTTTTCATCACAGCAACTAAACTATTAGCTGTTTCGCTGCTTAGCAACGAACCAGTGTCAGACAAAATCAAACAATTCTTTACACCACGTCAATGTACAACCGAAACAAAATTTTACAACTCCAAGCCAAATTTGTCAGAAATAATTTGTTTAAAGCTTAAACTTTTTTTTCCGTCCTGAGCTTTATTCCAACCTGGAATTGTGAGCACTTCATTTGAAACATGTCACTACGTAACCTTCTGGAATAAATCACCGTATGGAACAACATGTTACAGAGGGATTACGTTCATTCACGCATCGAGACACCATTGTCGTGAAGAAAATCCATACATAGTAAATAAGATACGATACCTGTTTCCGGTGAGACAGTCACAAGTCTACGAATCCCTCCTTCTGTGGTCCGTAATTGGGAAGCCTCATACCGTCAGCGAAACTCCACCTTCTTTACGGTATGCATCTGAACGTTGTTTCCACACCGGCCGACGAATGCCGTCCCGAACTTTCTCCGCGGGCCTCCTCACTGCCGAATTTTCCGATTGCTGGAGCTTCTGCGACCCCCGACTTGCGTTTCTTCTGGATTCGCCGCTACACCAGTTTCTTCTTCCAGCTGCCTCCTTCGGAAGGAATCCCATCCTCGTCGCCAATGTAGTGTTCAGTAAAACACATTTGGTAGCTTTGGATTCCTGTACAAAAGTGACGTTTATTTATCCTCCCTCATTCATAGCCTACTACAGCGTCCACAAACTTCAAGGGGATTCTCGAAAATTCAAGAAGTTCCATATTTTAAAGCATTCCAGAACGTTATTTATTTTCTGGAACTTCCAAAAAGTTCTTAGAATTTTTAGAATGTTGATGTTCCAGAACGTTCCAGAAGGTTCTTCTTATTATTCCTAGAAAGTAAAAAAACATCCAGAATGTTCTCGTACCTTTTAGAAATTTGATACAACTATGGTGAAACATTTCAACGAAACATTTCAAAGCGTTACGGACAGACAGACAGACAACGCTGGTATTTTATATATATATATATGATATCCATTATGAAATCCTTGGTGAAAACCTATAATTTCAGAAGAAGTATCAAAAAATCGCCACAGTAATCCACTAAGGTCACTTGTAAAAATCTAAAGAGAAATCTTTCACATCAGGAAGACTGCAATAGTAAAAACCATACTGAGGAAAACAACATTAATTCTCATTCGGTTCAGTCGTTATGAAAATTATCTTGACTTTCTTGGCCACAGAGTATGTATGTACGTTATAATCATTCCAAAAAAATCATTGGCAGAGGAAGTTTCTCAGCCAAAAACTTTGGTATTACTCATAAAACACTAAGCCCAGGAGATAGCTTTGTATCAGTGAGGACGTTACGCCAAGAAGAAGAAAGAGAGCATCTTGAAGAATCCCCGAAGAAATCATTGAAAAAAATAACAGACAGAAATTCTTAGAGAGGGTAGAGTAGTTTTGGCGGAAGATAGTTTATGCAGTGTTATTGGAGCTACTAATATGATACTGCTGTATTGAAAAAAAAGAATAATTAAGATCCCGACGTTTCGACCCTATCTTGAGTTCTTTTCAGGGGAACATTTCTAACAAAAACGGAAAATCTAAAGCAGTCGTTCTAATTTTAGAAGCCGAAGACTACAGCACCGATACTAACAGCTCTGACATACATCTAGGATTTATCGAGAAACAATGAAAAGAATAGACTTTTTACAAAAGAATAGTTATTAAAGGATAGTTATCGAACAAACAAATCAGAAACACAACCATTGTACACATCTATTTGCCCAAAGCCAGCAACCCGACGGAAATGAATTTAATCGAGCGCAAAGTGCAGTTGCACCATCTACCTACTCCCCACCCTGTGCCCAGAAAGCGATGAGCAAGTAAACCAGCCACATCGCAAGTCTTGGCTCCCGAAGCATTGAAAATTTTTCCGCATTTTCACTTGTTTTCCGTCTTTCGGTGGTCGACTTCTTGGTTCAGGAGATAGAAAGAAAAAGGAAAAAAAAGACGACCACCCATCGCATCACATGGCCATGAATCCCGCAGCTAAGCTAATAGTGGCTTTCCGGTGCGGTGAGCTTTCACATTCCCGCTTGCTGCATTTTCCACTTCTGACGGACAAGTTATAATCTGTAAAGTCATCAGTTTGCTGGCTTTTTTTTTGCTCTTAAGCGGTGAAGGAAAAGTGATGATGACTGTAAAGTTTGGCTAATAGTTCAGTTAGGTACCGCTAAGCCACCATGGGCTGCTGCCAGAAGCCAGTCGTCTGCTTGGCGATGGATGTTCATGCTCGGTGTGTGTAAATCAGAACCGCTGTCTATGAGCAGTTTTTTTGTCTTTATTTTTGTGTACTGCAGAAATTGAGCTTCAAAGTAAAGAAAAAGTTTATGTCATAATTTTGTACTACGCTCATTACGAGTGAAAGTAACTTCAGCACTGTGATGCAAAGTTTTGCTCAATTAAGATGATGTACATTAAGCAAAATTTTCTAAAATTTGGAACTTTGTTTTACTTCGTACTTATCATTAGATACAATCTATAAACTTTTGGAGAATGAACAACAACATCACAAGATATTTCATAAGCATGAGCATAAATGAAGTTTCCACTTGGTGTTTTGATGGCTGATTGAGCCCGTATGAAGTTGATCATCAATATTAACTTCCTTTCTCGATTAGCCTAGATACCAAAGTAACAGAACTAGCTGAATAACAGTTTCTTCAGCTAAAGTTTGCTTAAGAGTGGTTTGTTCCACTCTTGTACAGCACTGCCGTAATTCTGCAAAGTGACGTAAGCGACATTGATAGTTTTGACCCAATTTTTGGTTATTATGCATAAAACTCTTGCTCATCCTCTAAGTTTCTTTCCATAGATGATAGATTACGACTAGATCTTGCATCCTAATACAGCAGGCATACCACAGTTTTATTTTTACACCAGATATTATATATAATATACCATAAAATATCGACATTTTGAATGGCGCTTACGTCACTTTGCAGAATTACGGCAGTGCAGCAGCTATATAGCTGTGTAGTATCGGTTTTGAAAGTGGTGTTTTGAAACAATATATTTTTTTTTCCTTTTTTTTACAGCAAAACTTTTGATATTCTACTTTTTTTGTCATGACAAAGGAAGCGTGTTGAAAATGTTACTTTGCGAGTGAGCAAGCATCAAGTAGCATTTTCAGTCTTGTTAGCCTGCTGAGTTATAAGATTTGTGCTCTTAAAGTTTTGAACGAATCACAAGGCGGCCATTGTAGCGGCCATCTTTAGTTTCTAACAACCTTGTCCTTAACCTTTCAGTACTCGCGCCAATTTTTGTAACGCGAGCAGTCGCGCGTTGTACTTTGTACAACACCCATACATTCTGAAATATCTAAGGATCCTGATTGTTTAGAGGAGGACTGTCTTTGGCAAAGTTGTTGTAAATTTCATGGACTACTTGATGCTGACAAAGTTGATTCGTAATACGTCCACTAGGCGGCGCTAGTGAGCAATATCATGTTATATCTTATATCTCAGGATCCTGATGTCTTAGAAAGATGGTGTCTTCGGCAAAGTTGTTTGGTAAGTCAACGGCTTACAGATTATTGGCCGTTTAATTGGAAATTCCACCACTAGGCGGCGCTAGTGAGCAAATCAACTTTATATCCTATGTATCTCGGGAACCTGATAACTTAGAAAGATGGTGTCTTCGACAAAGTTGTTTGGTAGGTAAGTACTTACGGATGATTCGCAGTTTAATTTGAAATTTCATCTTTTGGCGGCGCTAGTGAGCACGTAAATATTATATAATATGTATCTCTGGACCCTTATTACTTAGAAAGATAGTGTCTTCGGCAAAGATGTTTGGTATATCAAGGGCTTATAGATGAGTGACAGTTGCGCTAGTGAGCATGTAAATTTTTAATCTCATGTAGCTCAGGATCCCGATTAAAAAGGCACGGGACACCGTCTTTAGCCAGAGGCTGTACAGACTGAACAGAACTTAACACTAGACCATGGACACGACATACATTACATGCACCAGTGGATAGCATGGTGCGGTTACACGCTTGGTAACGCTAACCGAACGGCCACGAAGCTCCACTTTACTCAGAAAGATGATGTCTTCGGCAAAGTTGTTTGGTAGATCAAAGACCAAATGGAGGAAAAGTTACCTCTCGTGCCGACCTTCTAAAAGGTCAAAAACTTACAGATAGTTATCCGTTTGAATCGTAATTTCACCACTAGATGACGGTAGTGAACATAAAAATGTATATGCAATAGTTCTCAGGATCCTGGTTACTATAAGAGAGATGGTGGTTTCAGCAAAGTTGTCAAATAGGTTAAGTGCATTTGGTTGATGGGTTGTTGAAATCAATATTTGGCCAGTAAGTGGTGCTAATGAGTATGTAAATTTTATATCTTATATATCTCCGAGTCTGATTACCTGGGAATTTGATATCTTTGGCAATGTTAGTTGGTAAATCAAGGGCTTTCAGTTGATTGGCCATTTGATTCGTGCTTCTGCTACCAGAAGACGCTAGTTGTAAATTTGCAAAAGCATGAACGTGTTATTATTCATCTAGAAAAAAATCAACGAGCTGTAAATTTTTATACTACCGAAAGTTATCAAAATTTGAAAATTACACAACTAGTTGATTATAATTTGTTATAGCGCTTAGTAAAATATTCAATATCTGACCGTCGTATTTCAATATACTCTATCTTAAAGTTGTCAATGTCACGGGATAAGTACATCCATCCTTTATCCATCAAACAACAATGTCGAAGACATCATCTTTCTAAGTAATCAGGATATTGAGATATATGAGGTATAAAATGGGAATGCTCACTAGTGCCACCTGGATGTGAAATTGCACGTCATATTTGTCTTCATCAGTTAGTGTTTGATCTACTAAACAATTTTTCAGAAGACATCATCTTTCTAAGTAATCAGGGTCCTGAGAAACATGAGTTATAAAATTTGAATACCCACTAGCGCCACCTAGATGTGGAGTTTCAAATCATACGGCTCTCCATCAGTTAGTGTTCGATCTACTAAACAACTTTGCTGAAGACATCATCTCTCTAAGTAATCAGGATATCGAGATATATGAGTTATAATATTTGAGTACTCACTTGCGCCACCTGGATGTGGAATTCCACATCATACTTGTCTTCATCAGTTAGTGTTTGATCTACTAAACAACTTTGCAGAAGACACCATCTTTCTAAGTAATCAGGGTCCTGAGATGTATGAGTTATAAAATTTCAATGCCCACTAGCGCCACCTAGATGTGGAGTTTCAAACCAAACGGCTCTCCATCAGTTAGTGTTTAACCAACCAAACAACTTTGCCGAAGACACCATCTTTCTAAGTACTCAGGATCCTGAGTTATATGGAATATAAAAATTACATGCTCACTAGCGCCGCCTATCGGTTGAAATCTGAATTTCTCAGATCACCTCGCGAAGGCCCTTGATATCCCAAGTAACTTTGCCGAAGACACCATATTTCTAGATCATTTAGATTTTTAAATACACTAATTCACATTCAACTGTCTATCTTATCTTAAATATAGTACGTTCTTCATATTGCGATTTTCAATTTTCCGCATTATAAGGAGTTATACTGTTTTCAAAAAAGGTCTTATAATATTCTAAATAAGATTCCTGTAGAATACATTTGGGGTTGACATCGATAGAAAAGATTGTTTCAAAGTAATAGTCGATAATTCTCATGTGTTGTACAAAGTACAACAGCGCGATTAACGGAAGGTTAAGCAAAAGATATTCCTGCTGGAATACCACAAGGAATTCCTGAAGGAATCCCAAGAGGAAGCTTCGAGAAATTCATAAATGAAGCCAACCTATAGAGAAATCCTGGGAAAATTCCTGTATAAATTGATAATGGATAAATAACTGAAGGCATACATAGATTTCATATAAAGAATTCCCTAGAGGGATCCCCGGAGAAACTCTCGAATAATTCCCCGATAGAATTTCTGTAAGTAACCCAGAAAGAACTCTTGAAAAAAGGATAAGAGGAAATCCTGAAAGAATACTTAGGAAAATATCTAAAAAAAATCCTAAATGAATCCACGGAATAATTCTTGGACGAATCTGGGGAAATTTCTGGATACAACAATAGAGGAGTTAGGAATGCCATTAAGAAGTTCTAAATGAATTTCTGAAAGAATCTAAAAAATCCTGGATGCATCTCTGAAAAAAAAACATCAATCCTCAATATTGTGACAATATTTAGTCAAAGATGTAATTTCTACCCCCGCGCTTAATAAAGCCTGTATCCGCAATAATCGAGACACATAAATACAGCTGTAACTCTGCAATAGGTACATTAAACTTGCTCAAATTTTGTCAAATAACATCTTAAGATGTGTTTATTTCACCTACAACATTTCATGTGAATCGGTGCAGTACTTTTTGTTGTAGCAACGAAAGAGTAAAATGTGCGCCATTGAATTTTGTACAGCCCCTAGCTTTGCTTGTCAGCGCTGTAACTTTTGAATTTGGCAAAGGAAATGGCTGAAATTTTGAACACAAACCTCTCAATCTACATCTGTTGCATAGGCAAAATTTCAAAAAAATCGATGAACTATCAACAATTTTGTAGTCGAAACATGTATTGGGACTGAACGTGATTTAAGCCCCTCAGATAGCAATTAGTCAGTACCCTTTATTGTTTAGATTGTACTATTGAAAGTACTACACCAATAATCATCAAATTTTGCGGGCATATTATACACATAATCGAATACCTTCTGTGAAAATTTCATGAAAATTGACAGAGAAATTCAAAAGTTATGAATAGGCAAACATCGCACATGAAAAACACGAAACATTTTCACTGACACTCACCCCTATCAACCCCAGTAGCTTTCAAATCAATCGATCAAAGTTGATGAAATTTTGCAAAAAAGTGTCTCTATAAGTATCATAGCTGCGAACAAAATTTCATAATTATCATCACAGAACTTTGAACTGTAGCGTAAGAGAACCATCTAGTATATGAATGAATATTGATTATGATTGTACAAAATGCTTAAAACCACGTCTGTTTGTTTTTCACTCACAGTTAAAAGTAATGCATCGATTTTTATGAAATTTGGCACAAATGATAAACATACACCAAAGAGTTCTCAGTCAAATATTTGGCCAATTTTATTGATTCATTACAGAGCTGCTGACGTACTTCTGTGTCCCGATTATTGCGGATTACAGGCTTTATTTGGGGATGCCTGACTTATGACCACATCAACAGGCAGAGATGGGAAAACGAGTTCTATTCTAAGAGTGAATCGCTGTCGAGCGAGGGATAAACTGTCAAATTGGTCGGCGTTATGTCAGACCAGACCATTTGTTTTTCAATGATTTCGAGAAAATGTCCTGCAAGCACTTGAAATTTCAAATCTCTTACATTATTTCCAGAAATACTATTATTCTTTTATGAGTGTAGAATGAGCAACTAGTTAAAATACACAAAAATAAAAACAAAAAAAAAATTCTTTTATATAATGACATATCTGCATCAAAATAACTCCGAAAAGTTCAGGTTAAACGAATTTCTCAGCTTATCTTTACCTGCCCGAAACATCACGTAGTCTACTCTGACTGAACGCTGACCAATTGTAATTCAAAACTTCGTGTTTTATCTTGCCCCAGCAGTTTCAATTTGCCCCGGTGTACCTTAAACTAGCGTAATTTATGCTATTCTGCCGTTCTACGCCCGATTGTCCCATGTTATATGGGAATCCCATATAACATGAGACAATTATGCATAGAACGGTAGTATTCAGAACCAATGTTGCACATAATAAAATGTAATGACGGTAACTGTGTCATCGACGGCCAAGAGGCGTTTATAGGGGAGGTTACAGGAGCGTTTCTGGGGGTCCCAATGGGTTTCAGCGTGGTACCAGGAAATCTCAAGGGCTTCAAGAGCTCAAGGGTTCAGCAGATTAAGGGGATTTCTAGGTCGGCCCAGGTGATTTTAGGAGATACCAGTAAATCTCAGGGGCGCTTGAAGGAGGCTCCAGGGGGTTCCTAAGGCACTACTGGAGGTCTCAGGAGCAGGCGATTCAAGGCAGTTTAGGAAGCTTCCAGGGGGCCTGAGGGACGTTTCTCAGAGGGAATTCCAGAGGATCTCAGGGGCGTTTTAGGGGGTTTTACGATGTACCAGGATAAAAGCGTTCTATAAAGGACCCATAAGATCTCAGGGGTGATGCTAGGGGGTCCCAGGGAGTTTCAAGGGGTTGGTCTCAGGGAGTTTCAGAGGGTCCCAGTAGATCCTGAAACCCCCTGGGACCCCCTTGAAACGTCTATGGGATCTCTGGGTAACTCTCGCTGAGACCGTCCCACTATTTACACCTTGTCTTCAAAAATGTTTTAGGTGGCGATTTTCTGAAAGTCCTTGCCAATAAAGAAAGAAAAATGCATTTGGTTACTCAAATTGATGGACCCCCCGTTAGTTAAAGCACCAACCATTTTTACGGACCCCTCGATTTTGGTCAATTGTTGGCTCATTCAAACCGTTATAACTCAAAAGTTTCTCCAAGAACCACCTCAAAACGAAATGTTGTTTAAAAGAGGAATGATAGAACTTCTTTTTGCAGATATAAAAAGTTGGGTCGGCCATATTGATTTCAGCCGCCATCTTGAATTTATTTACAAAACTTCTTTTTCACCATGTTGGCAACCACCGATTTTCAAAATTTTTACATCAATTGAGAGCTGGGGCATTTATACACAACATATCAAAAATTTAGAGATGTATGTTTTTCCTTTCAAAAGTTATCTGCAGTTTTGTAAATCATATCACGTTTTCTCCATACATTTCCATGCGCACCATCAACGACACGCAACAGCATCAGAGCAGGCGTAAAGCATGCACACACTAACACACCTGCAGCAAAATTTAGGAAAATTGGAAGTTCGTTCCCGTTTTTAACTGTTTCTCAATGATGCGGGCATTGTTTTTAAAACTTTTATAGTGTTTTGAAAAGCTAAAACTTTCAGCTATTTATTAGTGGGTTCAGAGTTTCAATTAGTGTTCGTAAACACTGTGAAATAACGCTGCATTTATATAAACAGCCGGCGCCTGGTCCAGTGCGAAAAAGTGACATGATTTACAAAACTGCAGATAACTTTTGAAAGGAAAAACATACATCTCTAAATTTTTGATATGTTGTGTGTAAAATCCCCAGCTCTCAATTGATGTAAAAATTTTGAAAATCGGTGGTTGCCAACATGGTGAAAAAAAAGTTTTTCTAAATAAATTCAAGATGGCGGCTGAAATCAATATGGCCGACCCAACTTTTTATATCTGCAAAAAGTAGCTCTATCATTCCTCTTTTAAACAACATTTCGTTTTGAGGTGGTTCTTTGAGAAACTTTTGAGTTATAACGGTTTGAATGAGCCAACAATTGACCAAAATCGAGGGGTCCGTAAAAATGGTTGGGGCTTTAACTAACGGGGGGTCCATCAATTTGAGTAACCAAATGCATTTTTCTTTCTTTATTGGCAAGGACTTTCAGAAAATCGCCACCTAAAACATTTTTGAAGACAAGGTGTAAATAGTGGGACGGTCTCAGCGAGAGTTACCCCTCTCTGAGTACACCCTGAAATCTTAGGAAACTCTTCCTAAGATTCTCTGGAACTTCCATAGAACCCCCTTGAGACACTTTGAAATGTTGCTAAGGCCCTTGGGAGCTCTCCTGAGACCTCCTCAAGCACCCGTGTGCCCCCCTGAGTGGCTGAAACCTGGAAGTGACTAGGACACCCAGAAGCGCTCCTGGGATCTCCTGGTACCCCTTGAAACTCCTTGGGACCCCCTTGAAACGCCTTTGAAATCTCTTGGTACCCCCTGCAACATCCATTTGCTCTCTCCTATTGACGTCCCCATTATCCAACTGAAACGCCAACGAAACCTGTCAAAGCACCCTTAAAAGGCTCCTGAAAGCACCTGAAATAACACCCTGAATAGCCCCTGAAGCCCCTGGAAACCCCCTTCTTTTGAGCTCTCTGAGAACATCCTGAAAACTCCCTTGTCCCTATCTCAAATGCCCAGGAGCAAGACCTGGTTCTTGCGAACTAAGTTTTCTCATTAGCCAAAACTTAATTAACACGCTAAGTACCGACAGGCAGAAAAACCTGGAACTATTTTTTTGCACATCCATATCAGTAGTCAGTGAATCAAATTTCAATCTTTTTACGTTATCGAAATCCTATACTATCCTAGAAACGTGTAATGAAAAAAGATTGGAATTTCATGCAGCTTCCGGTGAGAACCAGGCGAATACATTAGTTCCGCATTTTTAACTGCTTCCGGTTCCGTTTTGTTCCCAGATCGATTATGTGTACCATGTCTTTGTAGCGAGTTCTCTGAACACATCGACAAGATAGCAACATTCTGTCTTCGGCAAAGTTGTTCAGAACAAGAACCACTTCCTGGTGATGGATTTCGTAGTTCCGAATTCCACCACCACGTGGCGCTAGAGCGCATAGTTACTTCCAGTACTACTTTGGTGGGTATATCACGGGATTAAAGCCAGATTGGAAGGTGTGATCTTCGACAAAGTTGTTCAGGGCTACAACCCAGGTAACAATTTGATGCTGAGTAATCATTTTTCCAACCATTTTAAAGCAGCCTTCATTTGAACAAAAGCTGAGCACAAGATGTACAATCCTTTATTCAGCCCCTACAAAAACATACAAATGTATACATATCCTCGAAAACCACTAGCGTGCACAGGGGGGGGCAAGGGGGGGCACTTGCCCCCCCTTCTATAAAAAAAAATCTATGCACCATTTTTGCAATTCAAGCACCTTGGATCTTACCACGCAATGTTGAGAATCACTGAGCTATGGTGCACCATTGACACATACAATTTCTTAGTATCTCATGCACAACCATGATGTTCTCAGAATCATCTAGGTTAAACTCACGCACCATTTTCTAACTAATCAGTGATGTCAGCACCACATTTGAAAAACATGCACCATTTTGGCATTTCGTATTCCAAAACTGTATTCCATGTACGTGAACCATGATGACTTCGGCACCACATTGAATTCTAAGCACCATTTTTGCAATTCGTGCACCTAGCCATACAAAACAACGAGTAGGTATCACTGAATAACAGTGACGACTAATACAGCACACTAACATCATGCACCTTCTTCAAAGCTTTTAATGCACCATCATGATGTCCACAGAATGATCTAGGTATTCACGTATTATGATGATCGCATGAAATGTCTTTTTATCAATTAAGTATCTAATACCTCATACTGATATGCACCATCATGAAACTTCATGCACCATCACAGCTCTTCAAGCACCATTTCAGTGTTTATCATATCATCTAGGCATCTAAAGCACCGTAATGCCGTGAGCATCACATAAAATACATTTATTTGTATGCTATGCACCATTTTTGCAATTGCTTTGAAAAATGGTGACAACTAATGCATCATCTAGTATCATGCACCTTCTTCAAAGCTTTCCAACCACAATTTTGGCATTCTGATATCATCTGAGCATCTTATGCACCATTATGATGTGGTTCACAAGTGAATTTGATGCACCATTTTGGCATTTCGCATAGACAATAGCATTCATTGTACCTGGACTATGTTGATTTCTGTGCCGTATTGAGTTTCCTGCACCATTTTTGTAATTCGTGCACCTACATATGGAATTTGTTGAGTATAACTGAATCATGGTAAAACTAATGCACCATACAGACATCATGTAGCTCCTTTGCATTCCATGCACCACCATGATGATCACATAAATATCTAAGCACCATCTCACGCGTCATCTAAGCATTTAATTCACATTTGAATTTGAATTTGAAGCTCCATTTTGCCATATCGTACACCCAATTGTATTCCATGTACCTGATCCATGTTGACTTCCGCACCACATTAAGTTCTATGCATCATTTTTGCAATTCTTGCATTTTGCATCTAGCCACCCAATGTTGAGAATCACAGAATCATGGTGGCAACAAATGCCCCCTGATACATACAATTTCTTAGTATTTCATGCACACCCATGATGTTCTCAGAATCATTTTTAGACCAATCTCATGCACCATCTTTTAACTAATGAGTGATGTCAGCACCATATCCGAATAACATGTTGGCATTTCGTATACCAAAACTGTAATCCATGTACGCGAACCATGGTGACATTGGCACCACATTGAATTCCAAGCACCATGTACGAATTCACCTAGCCATACACAATGGCGAGTGTCGCTGAATAACGGTGACAACGAATACAGCACACTATTGAGCTTCTCGAGAATTTTTAGCATTTCGACAAGTTTCTCTTCGACCTCTAGGTTGCGCGCCAGGGTATAATGTGTGTTGGGCACTTTGCGACGATTAACTCAAATCCGCACACTAGCGCACAATTTGCGCGCCGATTGCCTATGCGCCAAGTTTTTCACTAGCCAAATCACTATTAATCAGTGGTTTTATGAAGTAAAAGCGTTGTTACCACCAATAATATCTTTGTTGTACATTATTTCCAGACATAAAGACGTTCAATGTTTTAGACAAAAAATGGAACCGAACCCTAAGAGAGATAGAGCTCTTGGCGCGAACCATTTTGACACTTGTTTATTTACATTTTGTATGGCGCACAGCCCGGCGCATGGGCTGTCGGCGCACCAGTTGTTGGCCGGTATGCGGATTTCAGAAAAGATTCGCAATAACATCATGTACCTTCTTTAAAGCGTCCACAGAATGAACCAGGTATCTACGCATTATGCTGATCTCATGCACTATCTTTTAATCAACTAGAAATTTAATGCATCATACTGATATGCACCATCATTAAATTTCATGCACCATCAAAGCTTTCCAAGCACCATTTCAGCGTTTATTATATCATCTAGGCATCTGATGCACCATTATGTTGTGAGCATCACATAAAATACTTTTATTTTGTATTCTATGCACCATTTTTGCAATTCGTGCACCTAACCATGCAACATGTTGATAATCTTTGAATAACGGCGACAACTAATTCAGCACACGCCTTCTTCAAAGCTTTCCATGCACCATTTTGGCATTCATTATACCATCTAGGTATTTTATGCACCATTATGATGTGGTTTACATTTGATTTTGATGCACCATTATGCCATTCGCAAATAGTATTCCACGTACCTGGAACATGTTGATTTCTGTGCCATTGAGTTTCCTGCACCTTTGGACGAATTGCATGTGCACCTTAATATGAAACATGACGAGTATAACAGAATCATGGTGAAGCTAATTCACCATACATACATCATTCATTCCATGCACCACCATGATGTTCACAGAATCATCTAGGCACCATCTCACGCACCATCTTTGAATCAAATATGTGTCTATTGCGAAATAATGCACCATCGTTGAATTTCATGCATTACTAAAGCATTTAATGCGTAATCGTGGCGTTCACTATATCATCTCTGCATCTATTGCACCATTATTATTGTATGAAGTTTCGTACATCGAAATTGCATTTCTTGTACGATGTCAACTCTAATGCATCATACTGACATCAAGCGCCATCTTTGAATGACATGCTCCATTTCAGCATTCAATGCACTATACCAATGAACTCAGTGTTATCAGAAGATCCTATACACCACGGTGACATCATGCACCTTTATTGCCGCACGCAATTTGATTTTTACGCAGCACCAACCTTTTTATGTTTACACCATCTCCAAATCTCATGTTTCATCTTCTTCTATATTCTATAAATCAAATTGCAATTACTTGCCACGCATGCACTATCTCGACGTTCCCTTGATCATTAAGGTATATAATGTACCATACTCACATCACACACGTTTTTTAAATTCTATGCACCTTCTTGGTGTTCATTGTATATACCATTTTGTAATTCGCGCGTCAAAACATTATTCCGTGGATCATTTTGAGAATCACTTTACCAGCTCGAGAAATATCTGGAGTAATCCGTGAAGGCATTCCAGGAGAAATCTCTGGAGAAATTTCAGGAGGAATCCTTGAAGGACTGTCTGGAGGAATCCCGGAAGGCATTACTAAAGAAGTGCTTGAAGGAATTCTTGAACGAAGCTGGAAGAGGAGTCTAGAAAAATTCCTGTAGAATTTGCAGGAAGAACTACTAAAGGAATTGCTGGAAAAATTATTGAAAGAATTCCCTGGAGGCATTCCTAAAGGAATCCTTGAAGAATTTCCTGGGGGAATCTTTAGAGGAATTCGTGAAAAAATTCATGGATGATTTTGTGGAGAAATATTTTGGAAAATTCCTGGACAAATTTCTGGAAGAGTTCCTGAAAGAAACCCTGGAGAAATTCTTGGAAGAATTTCTTGAGGAATCTCTGAAGGCATTCCTGAAGGAATCCTTGGGAGAATGCCTGGAGGTTTTCTTGTAAGAATTCCTGGAGGAACTTCTGGAAGAATGTCCGGAGGAATTTCTGCAGGAATCCCTGAGGAAATTTCTAGAGGGACATTTGCAGGAGTTTCTAAAAGAATTCCTGGACGAAGCTATGAGAAATTCCTGGAGAAATCCCTGGTGTAATCTCTGGTGGAATTCCTGAAGGAATCCGTGAATTACAGGATGAAACACTGGAGGGGTAAAAGAAGGAATCCATGAAATAATTCATGGAGGAATTCCAGGATGAATTGCTGGAGGAATTCCTGAAGGATTTTTTGGAAAAATTCCTGCATGAATTTGTGGAAGAATTACTCGAGGATTTCAATGGCGAATCCTTGCAGAAACTACTGGAGAAATCTCTGGAGGGATTTGTGGAGCAATTTCTGGAGGAATCAGTAAAGTCATTCCTGAAGAAATTTTTGGAAGAATCCGCGAAAAAAATCTTGGAGGAAGTTCTGGATGCATTCTTCAAGAATTATTGGAAGAATTTCTGGAAGATTTTCAGGAGGAATACTTGGAGGAATCCCTGGAGACATTCATACAAAAAATCCTAGAGAAAGCTTTGGAAAATTCCTGGAGAATTTCCTGGAGGAATTCCTGAAGGAATCCGTAAAGCAATTCAAGGATGAATCCCTGGAGAATTATTAGAGAAACTTCTGGAAGAATCCCTAGAGGTTTTTCTGGAGAAATTCCTAAAAAAAATGTAGGAATTCCTAGAAGAATTTTTGGAGGATTTCCTGAAGGAAGTCTTTGAAAAATTGAAAAATATTTGCGGCTTCCCGAAGGAATGATTAAAGGAACTCCTCGAGCAAAAGAATTCCTGAAGGGATTTTTGAGCAATATCTGAAGAAATTCATTGATGAATCCCTGGAGGAATTCCTGAAGAAATTCCTGGAGAAATTCCTGGCGAAACCTATGGAGGAATACCTGAAGAAAATTTTCGAGGAATTGCTGGAACAGTTCCAGGAGAAGTTTTTTTCTGGAGAAATCCGTGGATAAATTCTTGTAGGAATACCTAGGGAATTCTTGGAGGAATCCATGAAGATTTTTTTAGATGATTTTCCGTAGCAATTAATAGAGAAATTTTTATAGTTGTCCCAGGAGAAGTTTCTGGACAGATTCGTTGAAAAATTCCAGAAAAAAAAAAATCATGAAAAAATGTCTGTAGAAATCCCTGGAGAAATTTCTCGAAGAATTCCTGGAAAGAGTTCCGGGAGAAATTTCTTCAGGATTTTCTGGAGAAATCCGAGCAGGAATTCCTTTAGGAATCCTTGCAGAAATTCCTGGAGGAATCTCTGTAGAAATTCCCGAAGGTATTCAAGATGGAATTAACGAAGGAATAATGGAGGAATTGCTGTAGGAATTTCCGAAAGAATTCTTTGAGGTATTTTTTTGCGAAACATTCCTGGATGATTTTCTTGAGGAATCTCTGGAGAAATTCCTGGAGGAATCTCTGAAGAAATTCCTGGAGGAATCCATGTTTGAATTCCGGGAGGTATTTCTGGATAAATTCCCGAAGAATTTTTTGGTGCAATGACTAGAGAAATTCCCGGATGAATTCTTTAAGGATTTTCTGGACAAATATTTAAGGCTTCCCGGAGGAATGTCTAGAGGAACTCCTCGAGGAATTTGTGAGGGATTTTTTTTTGAGTAATTTCTGAAGAAACTCATGGATGGACTCCTGGATGAATTCCCGAAGAAATTCCTGGAAAAGTTCCCAGAAAAGATCCAGGAAAAATCCCTGCTGTAATCCTAGAAGGGATTCCTGAAGGAATCTGTGAAGGAATTCAAAGATGAATCCCTGGAGAATTCCTTGAAAAATTTCTGGAAGAAGCATTAAAGTTTTTCTGGAGAAATTCCTGAAAAAATAAAGTAATTCCTGGAAAAAATTCTGGAGGATTTCCTGAAGGAATTCTTTGAAAAATTTCTGGAAAAATATTTGCGGCTTCCTGGAGAAATGATTTAAGGAACTCCTCGAGCGATTTCTGAATGATTTCCTAGAAGGATTTTTGAGGAATATCTGAAGAAATTCATTGATGGAATTACTGGCGAAATCCATGGAAGAATCCCTGGAGAAATTTTTCGAGGAATTCCTAGAGGAATTCCTGGAACAATTCCGGGAGAAGTTTTTTTTCTGGAGAAATCCGTGGATGAACTCTTGAAGGAATACCTAGAAGAGTTCTTGGGGGTATCCATGAAAAATTTTTAGAGGATTTTCTGGAGCAAAAACTAGAGAAATTTTTATAGTTGTCCCAGGAGAAGTTTCTGGAGAGATTCCTGGAAAAATTCCAGAAAAAAATCCTGAAAAAAATTCTGTAGTAATCCCTGGATTTGAATTTCCCGAGGAATTTCAGGAAGAGTTCCGGGAGAAATTTCTTCAGGATTTTTTGGAGAAATCCGAGCAGGAATTCCTTAAGTTATCCTGAAGGTATTCCTGAAGGAATTCCTGAAAAAAATCCTGAGAAATTCCTCGAGGAATCCATGGAGGTATCCCTGAATGAAATCTTGGAAGAGTTCTGGGAAACATTCCTTTAAGATTCTCTGGAGGAATTCTGACAGAAATTCCTAGAGGATTTTCTGGAGTAATTCCTGGAGGTATTTCTGGATGAATTTTTGAAGAAATTCATGCATAAATCGTTGAAGGAATGAATCCCTGAAGAAGTCCTGGAGAATTTCCTGGAGGAATCCATGGAAGAATTGCTCGAGAAATTCCAGGAGGAAATCCTGGAAAAGTTCTGGGAGAAATTCCTTTAGCATTTTCTGGAGGATTTGATTGATTGATTTATCTTTATTTGAGAGATTTTCAGCCCTTGGCTGGTTCGTCTCTATTTTCTGGAGGAATTTGTAGAGCAATTCCTTGAAGAATCCCTGGAGGAAATATTGAAGAAATTCTGGCAGACATTCCTAGAGGATATTCTCTAGAAGAAATTTCATGAGGAATCTCTGGAGGAATTCCTGGGGGTAATTCTGGAGGAATTCCTGGAGGTAACTCTGAAGAAATTTCTGGAGTATTAACTGGAGGAATTATTTGGGGAAATTCTGGAGAAATATATGATGCTTCATGGAGAAATTTCTGAAGAAACTCCTCGAGGAACTTCCGAAGGAATTTCTGGAGGAATTTCTGCAGGATTTTTTTAAAGAATTTCTGAAGAAATTTTTTAACGAATCCCTGCAGGAACTCCTTGAGAAACTCCTAGAAAAAGTTCTTGAGGAATTCTTTGATGAATGCAAGGAGAAATCCCTGTAGTTCTGGTGTAAATTCCCAGAGGATTTTTTAAAGGAATCCCTGGAGGAGTTCCTGGTAGAATTCTGGCGCTCTTCCTTAAGCAGATATTTCTTAAGAATTCCAGGAGGAATTTTTGCGGAATTTCTGAAGAAATTCATGGATGAATCCCCTGAGGAATTCCTGAAGAAATGCCTTGAGAATTTCCTGGAGGAATCCATGGGGGAAATTTTTGAGGAATTCTAGGAGGAATTCCTGGAAGAGTTCCGTTAAAAATTCATTTAGGATTATCTGGAGGAATGCGAGGATCAATTCTTGGAGGAATCCCTAGAAGAAATATTGTAGGAATTCTGACAGTCATTCCTAAAAGAAAATTTCAGGAGGAATCTCTGGAGGAATTATTGGAGTATTTACCAGAGGAATTATTTGAGGAATTTCTGGTGAAATGTATGAGGCTTTCTGGAAAATTAATGGAGGAATTCTTGAAGGAACTTCTCAAGGAATTTCTGAAGGAATATTGCATCCCTGGAGGAATTCCTGAGGAAATTTAAGGAAAAAAATGCTGGAAAAATTTCTTGGGGATTCCCTGGTGGAATTTCTCGCGGAATCATTCGAGGAACTCCTGGAGGAATTCCTGGAAGAGTTTCGGGTGAAATTACTTTAGGATTTTCTAGTGGAGTCCATGGATGAATTTCGGGGAGAAATCCCTGGAGTCATCTCGGAGGAATTTCTGGAGGAATGTCTGAAAGAACTACTCGAGCAAATTCTGAACGAATACCTGGAGGATTTTTTGAGCAATTTCCGAAGAAATTTATGAATGAATTGCTGCAGGAATTCTTGGATAAATTGCTGGAAAAAATCCTGAAGAAATTCCTGAAGGAATCCGTGGAGGATTTCCTGGAGAAATTCCTTGCGTAATTCCTCGAGGAATTCTTGGAAGGGTTCCGGGAGACATTCTTGGGGAACTCAGGCAGACATTCCTAGAGGATTTTCTGGAGGAATTGCTGGAGTAATATCAGGAGTTCTTTCTCGACAAATTTCTGAAAGAATTTCTGGAGGATTTTTTGTGGAATTTCTGAAGACATCCATGGAGGAATTTCTGATAAAATCGTTTGAGAATTTCCTGAAGGCAAGGTTGCGACCATTCATTTGCAAAGATTTACATTCATTTGCTATTATCTCAGTTCAGAAGCATGCTATCGAAAAACAATGTATGGATGAATTGAACCTTGTAGTTTTATCTGAAAGTTTGCCGAATAACATTGGGGTCGCAAACGTATACCAAAGTCATGAGCGAGCTGTGAAGGCAACTCTCCACGCGGTGAATGTAAATTTCATTCACGCTGTGGAAAGTTGCCTTCACAGCTCGCTCACGACTTTGGAATGCGTGTGAGACCCCAATGTTATTCGGCAAACTTTCAGATAAAACTACAAGGTTAAATTCATCCATACATTGTTTTTTGATAGCATGCTTCTGAACTGAGATAATAGCAAATGAATGTAAATCTTTGCAAATGAATGGTTGCAACCTTGCCTGAAGGAATCCATGGAAAAATCCTTGGAGAAATTTCTGGAGGAATACCTGGAGTAATTCCGTGAGAAATTCCTTTAGCATGTTATGGAGGCATCCGTGGAGGAAATATTGGGCAATTTCTGACAGACAGACATTCAGGATTTTTCCTAGAAAAATGTCAGGAGGGATCTCTGCAGGAATTTTAGGAGTATTTACTGGAGGAATTCCTGGAGGATTTATTTGAGGAACTTCTGGAGAAATATATGAGGCTTCCTGACTGTCTGAAAGAACTCCTCGAGGAATTTCTGAAGGAATTCCTGGACGAATTTCTGGAAGAAATTTCTGAGGAATTCGTGAAGAAATTCAGTAATGAATCCCTGGAGAAATTCGTTAAAAAATTTCTGGAAAAAATCCTAAAGAAATTCCTGGAGGATTGCCTGGAGGTATTCCTGGAAGAGTTTTGGAAGAAATTCCTTTAGGATTTTCTGCAGGAATCCGTGGAGGGATTCCTGAAAGAAATCACTGGTTGCATATTGGAGGAATTTCTAAAGAAATGTCTGAAGGAACCCCTCGAGGCATTCCTAAAGGAATATCTGGAGGAATTTCGAAGAAATTCATTATTGAATCCCTGAAGGAATTCCTGAAAAAAATTCAGGAAAAAATCCTGAAGAAATTACTGGAGGAATCTGTGGAGGATTTCCTGTAGAGATTCCTGGCGAAATTTTTGGAAGAGTTCCGGGAGACATTCTTTTAGGATTCTCTGGAGAAATTCTGGCAGAAATTCCAAGAGGATTTTCTGGAGAAATGCCTGGAGGAATTTCATGAGGAATTCTAGGAGGATTTTTTTTTGATGGATTCCTGTAGGAATTTTTGGCGTTATTTTTCGAGAAATTTCTGAAGGATTTTCTGGAGGAATTTGTTGAGGAATTTAAGGATTTTTTAAAATAATTCATGGATGAATCCCTGATTCAATGAGAATTTCCTGGATAATTTTATGAAGGAACTCCTGGAGAAATTTCTCGAGGAATTCCAGGAAGATATTCTTCAGAAATTCCTTTAGGATTTTTTGGGGGATTCCGTGGAGCAACTCCTAGAGGAATCCCTGGAGGAAATATTGGGGGAATTCTGGCAGACATTTCTAGAGGATTTTTCCTAGAAGAAAATTCAGGAGGAATTCCTGGAGGTAATTTTGGAAGAATTCCTACTGGATTCTTCCAGGAATTCCTCCAGTAAATATATTTGAGGAATTTCTGGAGATATATATAAGACTTTCTGGAGGAATTTCTGAAGGAATTATTGGAAGATTTTTTGGGGGAATTCTTGGAGGAACTCATGCACGAATCTTTGGAGAAATCCTGGAGGAATCTCTGTAGATTGCAACAAGGATTCCGATCAAAATGTTCTATCTAGGAGTTCTGACATTCTCCAATTCTAGCATCACTTATTGTCTAGGGTCAAAATTCTATCACAACGACAATATTTTTTTTCTATAATTGATAATTTTCTAGATATTCTCCATTGTATTTGATACGTTTATTAAATTTTATAAGAGTCGAGATAATTACTTCATATTAAAGTTTCGTATTGCCTTGAAATCATCACCATCCGAAGCCTTCTCCAGAATCCCAATATGAAGTACTTGGCGATGTTAGCACCACAACATGTTGAAACCCCTACTTGGGCATTCATATTGCATGTAAAACCATCATTCTATTTTGCACCATGATCATACATATATTGCACCATTATTATAGTGCCCCCCCTAAGCAAGAACCCTGCGCACGCTAGTGTCGAAAACGAAAGCAATGCTTGTTGTGTCTGAAAAATCATGAACATAAGTTGAACTAAAGCTCTATTGAGGCTGAAGAAGCCATGTGGACTCTGAAAACACACAGCCGTCAAAAATTATTTGATTAAAGATTGAACAACAGATGATTAATTCTGCATATTGGTGTACGTTACAAAGCTGGCTACAGAGATGAATAATAATCTATTAAACTTGAAATTCAGCTATCCATGCATTGCTGATTAAAAAGGTTGGACAAGTAATTCTTTCTTCAGACCAATATTCAGCTGTCATTGTATTCAGCCACCCCCACCATTAACCAGCCAATGTTCAGCTAATGCTCTCACTGTTCAGCATTCATTGTTACTTGGGAAGTACTTCCAG
Organism: Aedes albopictus; assembly: GCF_035046485.1. Taxonomy (NCBI): domain Eukaryota; kingdom Metazoa; phylum Arthropoda; class Insecta; order Diptera; family Culicidae; genus Aedes; species Aedes albopictus. The sequence goes on along the minus strand of NC_085137.1, from coordinate 517,654,686 downwards.
GTCATGAAGAGCATAGTTCCGAATTTCACTACTACGTGGTGCTTCCGATACGACTTTGGTGGCATATAGCACGAATTTGAAGCCAAATGGGAAGGTCCTGAACAACTTTGCCGAAATTCGTACCCTCCCATGTGGCTTCATTCTCATGCTATACCTCACCAAAGTCGCACTGTAAGTCACTATGTACACTAGTGCCACGTGGTGGTGAAATTCGGAACTGTGCTCTCGATAACCTGGAAGAACTCGTAGCCCCGAACAACTTTGTCGAAGATGGTACCTTCCCATCTGGCTTCAATCTCGAGCTATATCCCACCAAAGTCACACCGGAAGTAACTATATACATTACCCGAGCAAAGGTGGATAACAAAATGATAACAAGTTCTATTACCTGGTTATCATTCGTTTGATAATTGAGTTTGTTATCATTTAGGTTGAATTAAGAGCCAACATAACAAATATGATAACTCAGATTTACTTCTCGAATATCAAAATGATAAGAAGTTTAGTTATCATTGAGTTCAAGTTGATAACTTACTGTGTTATACAATATTTTATTCAACATTACATTTAGTTATCAACATGAAAAAATACAGCAGATTGATAACTGGTTTTGTTATCAATTAGTTATCATTCTGAGATATTTTACCGACCAAAATAGTGAAAATCTACTTTACCGTGACGATATTGAAAAAAGTTTCTTATAGTTTACAACCAATGTTTTCAACTATTGCACCCAGGCGGGTCTTGAACCCTGATCGAGTGATTGTCGGTCGCAGCCGATAGCCCCTATACCAACGGGACTCATTGAGAGTGAGAGTAATAATAGGCTACGCTTTCGTACTACAGTCACATTGAAGGTGGAAAGCTGAATCTATTTTTAGAATCGAGCTTCATCAGACTCTCAGTTTTGGGAAAGCTTTGAAATATGCGTTTGCAAACCGATAACATATTTTGTTATCATTTAGTATTTTTAAGTTATCGCGATAGACCAAAAGTTTCGATAAGTAAATTTGTTATCATCTGGTTATCATCAATAGAAAAAGATGACAACAAAAATAACAAAATGATAACACCGATAACACAGTTTATTATCAAAGTGATATCACTTTGTTATCCGCCTTTGCGTGGTACCTAGTGAAATTCGGAACTATGCTCTTCATGACCTGAAAGTACTTGCCAAGTAACAATGAATGCTGAACAGTGAGAGCATTAGCTAAACATTGGCTGGTTAATTGTGGCGGTGGCTGAATACAATACGAAATTCGAAACTATGCTCTTCATGACCAGGAAGCACTCGTAGTCCTGAACAACTTTGCCGAAGCTCGTACCTTCCAATCTCGTGCTAAATCCCACCAAAGTCGTACCGGAAAAGGTCGCTTTACTTTTATGCATTTGAATGTGATTCAATTAAAAACTGCGTATGAGAAACGTTTCCGGGATTTTGAAGTGATGATTTTATGTTTTGTAATACTTTTTGAGAATTTCTATAAGCCTATAATGTAAAGGTAGTTGTTCAGAAAATGCATCTTCAAAGCTGTCACGCCTTTTCTTTGCTCCGTATGCCATATACGCACATACTCTCATTTAACCGTGTGGAAAGTGTACGCATGTCGTCTCCAATTTAGCATCCTATTCAACATCATATACGATCGTGTGTTGGCTGAGTAGGTTTGAAAAGGACATATAGATCTCTACATATTTTTTGTTCAACTAACTTCTTGTCACAATAGATCTAAGAGCTGGTCACAGTGACTTATATACCCTAAAAGGAATAAAAAATAAATAAAAAAAAACTCCTGTTCTATTCCTTAGCTATCGCAAGGGCGTGAGTTTTGACCGTTGAAAGGTTGCGTAAAACTTGTCTTTGAGTCAGGGATTAGCCCCTAATCTCTGTGCTTTGATAAAGGGCGGGAAGAAGGCAATTCTCATAACAGCGGTCACGGAGCTGTACTAAGCACGAGTTTGTGCGCCTTGCTTAATGCTGATGCTCGAAATCATCCTATGACTTTTAGCTCACAGGTCAAAATAATAAAATAAAGCTTAAAGAGAATATGTACATTAGAGTGGGTCAACGTTGTATGGGAAAATTCATATTTAATCACATCAGCGCGGAACAAAGCTTTTTCGATGCCTATAATGGCCACACACAACTGTGCAAAATTTGGGCGCGATTGGTTGCGTCCCCGCATTCCGCATTGCGTTTGAAATTTGTATGGAGTTTAATATGGGAAAACACACTTTTTTGCATTTTCCTCATGAGAGAATCGGATTTGTCAGCAATTATGAAACTCATGATGTTAAAGTATAGCTCAGGAGATGCTGATAAACTTTGCCGAAAAGAGTAACATGCTAGAATGATTCTGAAAAAAGTTATTAATGTTCAAAGTTTGATATCTTCGCTCAACCACTGAAAACCATTTTTTCTGCCAACACTGTTGGTGCTTGAAATGATCAATTCATCCATGCGTTATATTCTGTCATTTCGTGGAACGCAAACCTCCACTTTATCAACAAACATCATTCAAACTTATGGTTTTCAGTTGATTTTCCACTCATTCTTCAATTAGTTTTTCTAACACAAAATTCATATCATTTTAGAATCTGCCTTTGGAGATTTTTTTCTGGAGCAGTTTAAGTGCAGCGCCGTAGTAACATTTTTTCTGAAACCGATGGCCTCTATTTTAGAAAACCACCAGACCAGGGACGTTTCTGAGCAAGTATAATGCAAGATATGTTGGGACTTTTTGACGACTTAGAGGATGCTCTGGATTCACGCAAGGAAGAAAGCAGTTTGCGAATACGTATTTCAGAATCAATAATTTGTAATTCAATTATTATTTTAGTAGGATTTAATGTGAGTAAACCAACAGATACGCAAGTGATTGAAACTAATAAAAAAAATACACGGACAATAAATAAACACGTATATTCTGTCTTTTTTGGAACCACTTTCTTTCTAAATTTGTAATCGCAGATCTACCATACGGACATTATAGTTGGAGAGGTGAATGGGTGTCATATATGGTGTTACAGTTCATGCAAAAGTGGAACTGACCAATAATACAAACAGCGTTATAACGGTTAGGAATGTGTTTGAACCGATCACTTGAACCCAAATAATTGAGGAGCCTGCCATGACCTAGTTTTTATTCCTTCAAATAAAATAGACCCAGTTTGGTTATTACCCTCCACTCTAAAGTCTTTGTTCAATAGCAATATGCTGCCAGAAATGCTAGAATAGATCATTTCAGAATCTCTTCAAAATTTGAATAAAGTACGTAGAAAGTTATGGTGGGATATGTTGTCGGCTAAAGTCTACGGTCCAAAAATGTCAAAATGTTGTTTGAATAAAAGTTTCCGAGGGAGAAGGAGGGTTGAGATATGGCTAAAACAAGTCGTTTATGGACAACCTCTTACTTGTAAATTTTTATGTACTACCAACTTTGGGGATAACAAGAAAACATTTTTTTTAGTTGCCGCTGTGGTCAACATTTTCAAAACGTTTATTATTGCTCTTGGTTTGCAACACCAAGAAATAAAATGCGCCACAAGCCGGCCTTTAGAAATATTCTTCTTCATATCTGGAATAATTCCGGGAACTATCCATGTCCATTGAATACGCAGCAGCATGCCTGGTTCAGATGAGTTGGTTTCTATGGTACACATCTATAATAGTTTTCAAACCATTCCCCAAAAGCAGATCCTAAAACGACAAGAATTTTATGATCAAAAAATAAAAGATTGAGTGGAAATTCAACTAAAAACCATTATCTTAGTTGTTGTTTGTTGATGAAACGGGAGTTGGGGTTCCACGAAATGACAGACTATAAAGCAAGGATGAGTTGATCCTTTTAAGCACCAACAGTGTTGGCAGAATAAATGGTTTTCAGTAGTTGTGCGGAGATATCAAACTTTGAACATTAATAACTTTTTTCAAAGCCATTCTAGCATCTTACTCTCTTCGGCAAAGTTTATCAGTATCTCCTGGGCTATACTTTAACATCGTGAGTTATATAGTTCTAGACAAATACGAGAATCTAACGAGGAATATGCAAAAAAGTGTGTTTTCCCATATAAAACTCCATACAAATTTCAAACGCAATGCGGAATGCGGGGACGCAACCAATCGCGCCCAAATTTTGCACAGTAGTTTGGGACCATAAAAGGCGTCGAAAAAACTTTGTTCCGAAAAAATGACCATGTTGACCCGGTCTAATGTACATGCATGCCTTAACTACCTTACACATTCATATACACTAGGATGAGTCAAAGTAGAGCGAGCATCTCTTAAGAACTGCAATTGAATGGAAAAGTTTCGCTTTCTTGGTGTGTAGGTAGACCAAATGCTTGAGATGAATTCGCATTCATAGTGCAACGGTTTCTTCCTTCATCCTACCTACTACTCACCATCATCCGCATCCGGATGAGACTGAAGTGAGAATGAAGAACCCGTATATAAATACAAAAGAAAAAGTTCTTCACTTAAGTGTTTCTTTGCCACCATACAGGTGTGGAATGTCTGTATGTACGTGCAGAATGGTATGCATTGAATGGTTTAGTGCACACTGGGATGGAAACCGTGCTGGGGTATTTGAAGATTGTGTGGGATTTTTTGAATAAAAACCCAGATTAATCCACCTAGCGGTGATAGTGCCTTTCTCGTAGAATACGTTCTCTAGCTCCTGCAACATAGAAGCTTGAACTTGTAATAGTTATAGCAATTAGATTCTTCAAGGGTAAACCAAAAATATACAGTAAAATGGGTTATCTTTCATAGTTTTTCAGCAAATTTTCTTAATATTTTCCCATGTAACAGTATTTCCAATAATAACATACATATTTTCAAAAACTTTTGTTCGGTGCAGAACCATCTGTCAAAGTAACGCTTCGATTGTGAATATAGGAAAGTGCGTGCGCTGCTTTTGTAAGATCTGTAAAAGTGATCTTTAGTGATTTTCAAGTACGAAATGGTATCACCACCAGAACAAAGGTATAATTTGCGTTCCTAATGTGGAAACTAAGGTGATTGCCGCTAATTAAAGCTAATTTCAGACAAAATTTAAGTGACTCATTATTGTTGCGTGAAAATCACGCAATTATGGGTGACTTTTTGTGCAGCATATATGTAATTGAGAGTTCTGCGTACATAGACATTGCATGCTTTTAGGCGTTTATCGGTGGTGTGGGTGGATGGAGATTTGGTCCCAATTTTGAAAAATTGATTTCAAATCATGAAAACACGCTTCGTTAAGGACAAACGTCTCGAAATCCCGCTACAACTGTGCATCAGAACTTCAGACGCACAAGTCTCAAGAAGCATGCTTTAAACAACAGTGCATTTTATTATTTTGTTCTTGCTCACTTGTAATATGCTTAAAATAAAAATGTCAGGTGCGCTGGTTTTGTTTACAAAGAGATTTGTGCTCTCGAAATCGTGAGTAAGTGCCAAAATCAGCCATTGTGGCGGCCATTTTGAGATTCTAACAAGTCTGTCCTTAAGAAATTTGAGACCAGCTTTAGATTCTACTATTCTTTATTACACCAACGAACCTAACCTCAAAATGACTGACAATTCTCAGGTCATTTTGACAGATTCAACATGAACATGAAAAGGACGGCACCAATGTCGATAAAGTAGAATATATGATCCGTCTTTTTCGTGCATGTGTGTTGTCTGTCAAAATGACTTGATAATTGTCAAACATTTTCATGGCTAGCTTTGTTGGTGCAATGAAGAATAGTTGATCTAACGAGAATAAGTGATCATTCATTAACAAAATAGATGATAAAACTTGAGTAACTAAATAAATAATAGACAACAAGTTGACCCAAAATTGTTACACAGCCAATTTTGGCCCATTAATTTAGTTTTCATTATTCATCAACTTTTTAGTAATTTTCATCACTTAAAGTGAGTTTTACAAGCAGATTTTTATATAAAACAATAAAAAGGAGTTTCAATGATAAGAATGTAAAATAACGATAATGTAAGTGTTATTTCTGTATGAAAATCGATTATGAAATGATTGCTTCTTGAGTAGGTACCTAACCCATAATTGTGCTATGAGTGTAACTTTATGAATCAATTTTGAAAAAATGAACTATCCCATCCATATCCGAAAGCTCGAAAATCGTTGCCATCATCTTATATAAGAATAGTACTTTGAGCATGACGCTGAGGAAAGTGATTCAGTCCCAAAACAAAATTTTTGGTCCTTTTTATACAGGAATCAAAAACATTCAATATTGAGAAAAAAGGAAAATTTGATGAAAAATGAAACTAAAAATAAATGACGGGAGCGAAAATTTTCACTCTCATCAACAAGCGCGGCACACTACGAAAGTGATCCTTCTAAACCCTCGAACAGTCGCGTCTTCAGCCACCCTCAGCGACACCACGCTCACGCTGTGTACCACAAATGTGCTTTTTTCATGGTGCGTGTACTCAGTACACGACGCGACTGTAACCGGGTTGATGAAATATACGATTTCATTCAGAAGGTTTTCAATTCCCTAAAAGTTTGCCTACCTTAAGGCGTTATTAGACGGTTTTAACACTACAGTGACAAAAAAACACATAATTTGTATGACTTTGGATCCTTTGGACAGCATATTCGAAATCAGGGATATCGATTTAGTACACCCAGCGAATAAACTACACGCTAAGAAAATGTTACTCTAAAATGAGTAAGATTCACACAAAACTGAGCTAAACTGGAACAGCTCAAAAAATGAGTAAATTGCATTTCCAGCGATTGCGCTGGCCCAAGTGCAAAAATCCAACTGGTTTAAGCCGTATAATATTCTTCGCATCATCAAGAATATTATACGGCTTAAACTGATGATATTTTCGCACTTGGGCCAGCGCTATCGCTGGAAAAAAAATTTACTCAATTTTGAGTTGTCCCACTTTTGCTCGAAAATGAGTGAATTTTCTGACCGTGTAACGAAATTCATCAAAACACCTTATGAACTTTTGCTATAACTAAATATTATGGAAGCCATAAGAATACCTCATGAAAATTCATTGTGTAGATTACTTAAAATGAAGCATACTGGAAATGATCCATGAACATTTCATGAGGTCGGTCAAGCCAATCAATGTTACCCCGCTAATCAAAAAATCTGTTGGCAACTGGGTTCAAACCAACAAGCTTGAGATCAACTGGCTCGCATGCTACCACTCGGCTATAGAACGAGTTGATATGAGAGGGAACAAAACGCAGACAACAAGCGTTTGTTGGACGATGATCACCTTTTTTGCCATGGTAAATTTAAAATCATTTTTATGCTGGTCATTACCGCAAGCCGTCTTTCACTCTTGCAGTTAGTTTTCACAACAAAATTAATTTCAGTGTAAAGGGTTAGTTGTAAATTGGGTCAATTATAAAATTGACAGTATTTATCTGTTGAATTGAAGCGAAACTCAGTCTACACAAATTTAGTGGCGATGTATATATTTAAATTGATCCTGCAGAATAGTCCATTTTACGAGCCGTTATTATGAATAAAATTTTAGCAGGAGATAGCGTCCAAACCCGTGAAAATCGATATCAACATTCGCGACTACGAAGGTAATAGAGATTCCAACTCTTTGTCGCTCTAATGAAAAACCTCGTAAGGAACTGTCAGAATGTGTGTGAAAAAAAGCAAAAAATATTTCCCTCTCGTTTTTTCTCACGTAAACCTTCACGCACATTCGACAACTTCGTATTCGCGAATCAACATTGTTGTCACTTCGTAAAATGGCTCATAGTAATTTCAACCGCAAGCCGTTATTTAGTGTAGGAAAACAAAAACTATTTCTGATTCTGAGTAAGATCATCCCAGTGACTGAGTAGAAATTTTCCTCGGTAGGTAATAATTAGAACCTGACAAATGTACATTTATTCGTTAAGTGGTAGGTAAGTTAATCGCCAAGATGTATGCAACACACGAACCATTAAATATATTAATATGTTCGAGACGTTCATAGATTACGTCACATTAAAATTTTCCATTCTAAATCACTTTTCTCCCTCTACGTCAACATTTTAACATTTTCATCTTCAAAATCAGGCCGAACATTTCAATAGGTCCTATCTGCATTTGAGAGGCTCTCTTTGTTCACTTTCTCTTTCAATTATTGCAAAGTGATGGTACACTTTTCAACTATTTTTGCAGTACAGATCAAAAGACGATTGTTTTGACCATCGTTCAATGCAAGGAGACAATGATGATACAAATAAACAGCTGAGATATTAACGATAGAGAGGGGAACCAAAGAGAGCCTCTCTTCTGCAGATTGGACCTTTAGACATGTTCGGCCTGAAATGTGTGCATGGATTAATACACTTTGTGAGTACCTCTTAAAGCGTGTCGTGATTCACGATTGCTCCCTTGCCTGAGCGAAGCACACGCTTAAAAATGTTACATTAATATATGTACTATACGTAACGTATACACCTGCAAAAAAAATTACTCGGTTTCTGAGTTGGTCTCACTCAGAAATCGAAAAATCCTTTGTTTTCTTGCTCAGTTTCCATTAATGGTGGGACAACTCCGTAACAAATTTTGAAAACGACGTATAATCAATGCTACACCATTGATTATACGTCGTTTTCAAAATTTGTTACTGAACTCATTGGCAACGGGTTGTCCCACTTTTAGCTAAAACGAGTAAGAAAAATAATCGATTTTTCGATTTCTGAGTGAGATTATCTCAGCCACTGAGTAGATTTTTTTCTTGGTGTTCTAATTAGAACCAGGTAAGCGGTAAGTGAATCGCCGAGATGTATGCAGCACACGACCCTTTAAATGTACTAATGTGTTTGGGACGTTCTCAAATTACGTTACATAAAAAATGTCCTTTTTCAACCCCTTTTTCCCTTGCAATCAAACTTTTTACATGTATCTCCAAAACATGTATCGGGATTATCACATTTTGCAGATATACCTCAAAATTTGACGTGATTTATTATCGCTACCTTACCTGTTATAACGCACACGCTTAAAAAATGCTACATCAAAAGGTGTATAATAATTCACTACTTTTCTAGCTTAAATAAGATCTTCAAAACCACTTCGTTGAATATTCAACTTAAATTGACTACATCTACTGTTGGGCTACAGTAGAAAATAGTTTTCGATACAATTTTGTCAATCTAAAACAATGCGAGTTAAATTCACAGCTCAGGTGAATTTTTTTAGGGTTCCCGATAAGCGTTTGTGTCTAGACTTGGAAAATGGGAACGTGGGAATGAGAAGTATTTATTTTGTGGTAGCTCGCAAACTTTTTCAAATATCTCCGAAATGGCTTGAAATATCCAAATCAAATTCAATAGCGTTCAACTACAACCTATTCCCTATCAAATCAGTAAGAAATTTTGAAAACGACGTATAATCAATGGTGTAGCATTGATTATACGTCGTTTTCAAAATTTGTTACTGAAATAAAACATGTTGCGGCTCAATCGATTGACATTTACTAGGAAAAACATAAGCTCATTTCTTTGCTTAGCATTATTAGCACACCAATACACACATACGGACGGACATTAAATGCAGCAAATTTTGCTCAGTTCGTCGAGCTGTGTCGATTGATATATGAGACGTGATAATCTGAGCTTTCTATCAAAAAATGATTTTTGGGATGAAATGATAGCCTTTCGGTACAACTTTGTTGTACGAGAAAGGCAGAAATGCCAAAAAACGCTAAAACAAGTAGAGTTTTCATACCTTACAAAGTTGTTTGATTTTGAGTTTTTGGCATATTTTTTTTTGGTAATTTGTTTATTCGTGTGCAACGTGTACTAATTAGAACCCGGTAAGCGGTAAGTTAATCGCCGAGATGTATGCAGCACACGACCCACGAAATATACTAATATGTTTGGGACGTCCTTAAATTACGTTACTAAAAATTGTCTATTTTCAACCCCCTTTTTTCTTGCAGCCAAACTTTTTGCATTGTTTCTCTGAAACATGTGTCGGAATTATCACATTTTGCAGATATCCCTCAAAATGTGACGTAAATTATGGTCGCTCCCTTACCTGCTACAACGCACACGTTTAAAAAATGCTACATCAAAAGGTGTACAATTCACTACTTTTCGAACGTGATTTCGTGTAGCATTGATTATACGTCGTTTTCAAAATTTGTTACTGAAATATAACTTCAAAACCACTCCGTTGAATATGCAACTTAAATTTACTACATCTACTGTTGAACTATAGCAGGAAATGGTTTTTGTTACAACTTTGTCAATCTAAAAAAATATGAGTTAAATTCACAACTCAGGTAAATTATTTTAGGGTGTCCAAGAAGCGTTCGTGTCTAGGCTTGGAAAATCATGGGAACGTGGGAATTAAAAATATTTATTTGTGGAAGTTCGCAAAGTTTTTCAAATATCTCTGAAATGGCTTGAAATATCCAAACCAAATTCAATAGCGTTCAACTACAACCTATTCCCTATCAAATGAAACTTGTTGCGGCACAATCAATTGACATTTACTAGGAAAAACTTAAGCTCATTTCTTTGATCTATTATTAGCACACACATACACACACACATACACACACACATACACACACACACATACACACACACATACGGACGGACATTTGCTCAGTTCGTCGAGCTGTGTCGATTGATATATAAGACTTGATAATCTGAGCTTTCTATCAAAAATTGATTTTTGGAGTGAAATGATAGCCTTTCGGTACAACTTTGTTGTACGAGAAAGGCAAAAAGGTAGAAATGTTCAGATGTACCTGTTCTTAATTAATGCATTTTATTAATACAGTATAGGGTATCGCGCCTCTTGGGCGGTGGCTTCTATATTCGTCTGTTTTCCACTATGACTCAGTCAATTTTGAACCAATTGACTTGAAATATTGTACACGGGTAGATACTATACCTATCTCACCACATTCCAAAAGTTGTGTCAATTGGTTCAAATTTGACTGAGTTATAGTGGAAAACAGACGAATATAGAAGCCACCGCCCAAGTGGCGCGATTCCCTAATACAAGTTTGTTTTTGTTTGATAGAAATTCAAGGGATACAGTGGCGTTTCGGTTTTATCACTAGTCGTTTTAATCACTACTCGCCCAAATTCACGGTTTTCTATTCGATTTTATCACGATTTTCGTTTCGTTTTTATCACACTTGTTCTAAAACATTCCGAAATCAATATAAAACCAATACATCACTGCCCAGTCCACCAAAACTGTTAAAAAATGTGAACTACGACTCATATATTGTGCAGCTGAACGATTTTGAATAAAAAATTTACATTTTTTTCTCGTTTCACTAAATTCACGGTTTCGTTTATATCACGGTAAAATTTTTTTTGATCGTGATAAAACCGAAAAACCACTGTACTTTATGTATTCTCCTCCAAAAAAAAGCAAAGTTCTTAGGAGGCTTGAGATTTTCCTAAAATTTAAAGTTCAGGATATTTTTCACGAAGTTTCCCAAGGATGGCTACACGGAATGGGATATAAGGATTTCTCCAGCGTTTTGTTCGGGAATAAACAAGATACTTCTTAAGGTAGTTTTAGATAAGTTCTTCCAGAAGGTTTCTCAGAAATTCTTCTAATGACCTCTCCGAGAATTTTTCCAGACGTCCATCTTATTTTAACTTAAATGCTAATTCTACACTTCGTCCATCTATAATTCCTGCAAAGTTTCCACAAAAATTCCTCAATAAAATACACTGAAATTCATCCAAAAATGCCTCGCATAATCAATTTTAGAAATTTCAGCAACATTTCAAAAAATATGTAGGAATTCCTTTAGAAGTTTACCTAGAACTTTTCCGGATTAAAAAAATCAGCAATACTGGAATGAACAGCTCGCACCAATCAGCAGGAACTTCACCATTCGTTGCGATAATCGCAATTTTTCCTCACTGTATCATTTTGTGCAATCCTACCTGCTCTGTGCAAACCCAGACCAAACTTGACCACATTTAATTTTATCCACAAAAGTTTCCACCTCCTCTAAAGCACATTCCAATTTACGATCCCGGTTTCCACCGTAATAGTAGAATAAACATTTCCCCAGCAGTCACTATTGGTCGACGCGACACTTTTACGCTGGCTATCGCAGGAATCCACCCGACCCTAGCCTGGACGAACCACATGGTATTAATTGTCAGCGCCAGAAGGGAATGAAAGACACCAAACCATTCCATGAATTGCAATTCGGCGGCGACGGACGTTTGAAAGTGCTGCTTTTGCTGTCTAGAGAGAGTGCACCAGTGCGAATGGACTGAGTAAATTTCATTGCGGCTTTGTTTGCCTGGTTCCCACTTCAATGGGCAAGTGGAGCAAAAAAAAAAGCTCAAGTGTGAAAATGTGGAAACGAGTCTGTGGTCCAATCTGACCATCGAACAAGTACTTTGGGAATGGACTGCAGCAGAGGTTCCTCATCATTTTGCAGTTGCCTCTTAAAACCGAGTGGCACACAAAAATTTGCTCACAGACAAAATCAGTGCTGAAAATATCATTTCGACATATCTAGATTCAATCACCTACAGGCTATTTCAGAAGCCTAACCTAAAAATATGATATGTATCGTAAACCGGGGTCAAAGTGATCATTTTAAAACAACTTTTGCTGATAACGTGAGTATCAGTTCAAATATTGTCGAAAAGGATTTCTGAAAAATTAGTACTGGGTGGACCTCCATGAAACTACGTTACACAATTTTGGTTCAACAAATTTTGACATACAGTTGAAAAACTTCAAATCCAAAAAAATTTAAAATATCACTTTGGGGTGAAATTGATCAGCAAATAATTAAACATCGTTAAAATTCAAAGTTGCTTTTCCATTTGATATCGACCTTCTGAACATAGATAACGTGTTAAAACTCGTACAACTTTAGAGTTCAGTTCTTAAGAAGCTAAATAATTTTTTGAAATAGGAAGCAATCAGTGAAGTACTAGATTGAAAGTAGTGAGCTGGATTTTAGTATGGTGAGATGATCAATTCTCCATTTCTGCAATGAAATGGTGCAAACAGCGTGGGTTGTATGATTTCATGTCCAATTTTATGCTGTTTGAGCAAAAGTTTAGGTAACTGTGTTGTTGAAGTTGCAAGAAATAAATAATACAACATCACAGTTACCCAAACTTTTGCTCAAATAGCATCAAATTAGTCAAGAAATCATATAACCCACGCTGTTTGCTCCATTTCATTGCAGAAATGGAGAATTGATCATCTCACCATACTAAAATCCAGCTCACTACTTTCAATCTAGTACTTCACTGATTGCCTCCTATTGACACTCAAACGCCTGAAGGTAGGCAATTTTCTATAAATAAAGCAAATTCGGCCACATCAAATTACTTTTCAAACAAAATCAAACATTTTGATAACTGTTCTTGTCTAGAATAGCTACATTACATCACAATAAAAGTTCCATAAAACTTCACAGGTAATACTAGAGGCAATCGATTGTTTAGTACCAATGGTTTCATCTAAGTATGAAACTCGTTGAAATATCTGAAAAAATGTAATGTACGATCATTTTTTTTTTTCTAAAAACTTTTCATCACTCATCTCTAGGTATCCATGAACTGAATAAGATAAGAAGAATTTTTTTATTATAACGACGTATAGAAGTTGCTACAATTGAATTACAAACTTATCATCGATTGATCAATTTAACCCCGGTTTACGGTATATGAAAAACTTGTGCGACTAGATCAGCTCTACAAGAAATTCACGGAAAAGTTTTTCAATAGTAGGCTGGGGGCGCCTACTACATGAAACTTTGGTAATAGGAAGGGTTTAACCCCCAAAACCCATCCATAGGGTACAAGCTGGTCTCCTTTAATCTTCATATAAACGTATTTATATACGTATTTAAGAAATTTTCCTATTTGGTTTCCCATATGTAAATATTCTAATATTCCATGCTTTAGTGCCCCGAAGTTATAAAAAATCTCTTTCAAGGAGTAGGGAATTTGGAATTTTCTTCCACATTTATAGGTATTGTTAGATTTTGAATATCACCTCTATGGTTTTTTCGATATTGTTGCGCCCACAAAAATTTGAAAAAAAAATAATCATCTTTTTCATACATGGCGATTTTCATTCTACCATCTCAATAAAATCACCTATTTCCTTTCCCTAGTCTTTCTGCACCTTATATATGTAGTAACAAGAAGTTACCTTTGTAAATTTTCCTATTTTGCAGGGGTTCCTTCTGAAATCCCTAGAATTAAAAGAAGTATTTCGGGTATTCTTTCAGAAATTTGTCACGGGATTTCTTAAGAAAAATATATTTAAGAATTATCCCAACATTTCCTCCGGAAATTCCTCTATGGACTCTTTAAAAAATATACCAAAGTTTCATTCGGATGTTTTCACCAGGGATTTTTAAAACTTCTTATATCTTTAGAAATTCCTCCAGCGCTTGCTTCAGAAAATGTTTAAAGGAATTTTCAAGAAATTGTGCTCTGAATGCCTTACCTTTATTTTTCCGGGAAATCATTCGAGCATTCTTCTATTGATTGCTTTAAGAAATTCCTTATTTCCTTTATAATGTTCCCCAAAGTTATCTAAAGATTACTTCAGAAATTATTTTGGATTTTTAATATGAAACATTCCCTAGATTCCTTCCAATATTGCTCCAAAGCTTTCATTAAAAAATCATCAAGAAATTGCTTTTGGAAAGTGTTTCTCGGATTTCTTTTGAAAGTTATTTAGATCATCTTCCATGCAACTCTCCAGAATTTTCATCGGAATTTCTTGATCGGAATCACTAGAGAACCATTAGATTTTTTTTTTTTCAAACATTACGCTAGAAAAGCATTCGCAAGTTTCCAAAAAAAAAACAAACCTCCATAGATCCATTTATCCACGAATTCCTGCATTCAGCAAATCTTTAAGAGAATCAAAGGTTTTTCCAGAAATTTCTCCAAAAATTTCTCTAACGAATATTTCACAGACTCCTTCAGAAATTCTTTCAGGAATTCGTCTAGAAATTTTCCTGAGGATTTCTTTCAAAATTAATCCATGGATTCATTTAGAAGTTACTCCAAGAATTCGGTCTTAAACACTATCCAGGTTTCTTACTGAAGCTCCTAAGGCTTTTCTTTTTCTTCACACAATCTTCCAAGATTTGTTAAGAATTTTCCCTAGAGCTTCCTTCTATTATTCCCTCTCCAAGAATTCTTTCAGTAAGATTCCTATAAATTTCTTCCAAAACTCCACCAGGAATTTCTTTAGAAGTTCTTCTGGGGATTTGCCTAAAAAAATTGATCAAAAATGGCCCAGAGGTATTTTTTAAAATATCCTACAGGGATTTCTTTAGAATTTCTTTCAAAAATTTGTAAAATCTAAATTCTACCGTTAGTTTCTTTAGAAAAATTTCCAGATATCCCTTCAGGTATTTTTTCACGAACTTCAACAGAGATTTGTTCGGAAATTGTCCTAGCGATTCCATTGAAAATTCCCTCAATAATAAGTCCAGAGATTTCTTCAGGATTTATTTAATTATTACCTTCGGTGATTCAGGTAGGAATTCTCGCAAGAGTCCAAACAGCGATTCTTTCAGGAAACCCCTGAAATTCAGCATTTCCAATAATTTCTCCACGGATTCCATAAGAAATATATTTAAAAAGATTTCCTAGGAATATCCACAGAAATTTCATTAGAAATATCTGAAGAGTTTTTTTTTTCTAGATATCTTTGCAGATGCAGGAATTTCTAAAGAAATGCCTTTAGGGGCTTCCTGCTTACGGAGCTCCTCGGGGTTTCTTTCAAAAATTTCCCCTGGGATTACTTGAGAAATTTCTAAGAGATTATATTTTTATCACCAGAGACTTATCCAGAATTTTGGAGATTTCTTCTGGAATTTTATCATGGGATTTGTTTAAAACTTCTTCCGGGAGTTTTCAGTTTTTCTTTTCATTTATTTCAGTAATTCTTTGAGAAATACCATTAGTGATTTCTGTATAATCTTCAACCAAAATTTTTTAGAAATTTCTTTTGCGGTTCTATCAAAAATGTTTCCTGGCATGTCTTTAGAGGTCCCTACAGAATTTAATATTCCTCCAGGAATTTTCAGAAGTTCTCATAGAAATTTAACAAAATTTAATAAAAAATTCTACAAAAACTCGCAGAAAGAATTTTTAAGAAATCTCAGAAAAATTGTTTCAAGAAATCCCTTGTTGAATGCCTTTGGGCAATTCCTAGGAGTATACCCGAAGAAAAACCTTAATATACCCCTTTTCTCTCTAAGTAATTCCAAGGAAGAAAGGCTTGGCAAACCTGTGAAGGGATTCTTGGGAAAATCTTTGAAAGGAAATTTCTTATGCAATTCCCAAGGTATTTGTGAACAAAGATCTCTAAACTACTACCTGAAGAAATTAATGAAGCGAATCTTGCCCAAACAATATTTTTTTTGGAAGAATGCTTTAGATAACCACTGCAAACATTGAAAAATGAATTTTTAGAGGAATCTTTGAAATAATACCTGGAAGAAATGGGGAACCGCCTTAAGGTATACACAGAGAATTTTTTTTTTTTGAAAATTTTAATGGAAAATGCTAAGGAATATTGCGACATTTGCACCCATTTAGACTCGGCCGAAATTCATTATCATCACAGTCGAATTTCGCACACGACTTCGCGGCGGCTGGCATACACAAGTTCGGTTGAGTTCATGACAGGGGCGTCGGATGCACACCAGGTAAACAAAACAAGTTTGATTAGTGTGAAATTTCGCTGGGAAATGATGATTCAGTGGATTATCAAATTATCACAGTAGTCTAAACATTAATGAGAAACCCAATACATTATGGAGTAATTTCTGCAGGAATTGTCGAGTTAATCTAGGGAAAAATCTGAAAGAAACCCGTGGAGGAATAATAATATTGGAGAAGCCCTTAGAGAAACTTCCAGAAGAATATTTTGGAAGAAATTTCCAAATAAATTACCGAGAAAATCTCTGTATAATTGTAAATTAAATGGAGTAATACATGAAGGAACCTTTGAAGAAATTCAACCGATAATTTCTGGAACAGTTTCCAAAAAAAACAGAATTTGTGGAAAAAAAGAAATATTATCCAGAACATTGTGAAACAAATTCTCCTGGAATTGCATTGTTGGGAGAAACCCCATAGAGATAAAAGAACTCAACAGTTTGTGAGTTTGTCGATCCCAGGTCCTCGGCGTGAGAGTCACATGCTTAACCATCACACTAGGCCCGCTCCACTGATTTTATTGAAGGATTTCTTCAGGAAAATTCTAGGAATTCGACCGAAATTCACCGAAAAGTTTTTCCAGAAGCTTCTTTAGAAATTCTGTCGGAGAAAAGTCTGCCTTCCTTATCACGGCTCTTCTTTCAGGAATCTATGCTGAGATTACTTCTGAAATTCCTTTAAGTAGAGACTACTTCCAGTGATTTCTGTAGGAGTTCCTACAACGATCTTTTTAAAAATTTCTTGTGTGATTCTATCATGTATATCTCCCAGCATGTCTATAGAGATCCCTACCGAATTTGTATAGATATTCATCCAGGGATTTTCAGAAGTTCTCACAGAAATTGAACAAAAAATACTGAAGAATTCGTTAAGAAATCCTTGAAGGAATTCCTCAGAAATCTCTAAAGATTGTCTCAATAAATCTTTTGTTGCATGCTTGGGATAATTCCTAGGAGTATACCTGAAGAAAAATCTTATGAAACCCCCACTATGCTCTAGAAGATCAAAAAATTTCAAGGAAGAACCTGTACCTGTGAAAGAGTTCCTGAAAAAATCTTTAGAGGAAATTGTGAAGGAATCTTAAAAGAAAAATGACTGCCGAAGTCAATAACAAAGGTTCTGGTAGAATTCTTCAAGAAATCCTTCAATAAATTTCTGAGAGATCCCTTGAGGATTTGCTTAAGGAATCCTTAGGAAAAAAAACTTCTGCAGATACCACTGAAGGAATTTCTCATACAACTTCTGATGGATTTTTGCCCAAAAATGCCTAAACTACTACATACCTGGAGAAATTTGTGAAAGAAATCCAGCAGAAACAATAAAAATTCCTGAAGGAATTCTCTAGAGAACCATTGCAAGCTTTGAAAAATGAATTTTTGAAGAAATCTTTGAAATAATACCGATTACAGGTCATTTCAAATTTCATTAGAAATGCTAAGGACAAATTTTTGCAGGAATTGTTGAACGGATCTTTGGGGGAAAAAATAACAGAATGCCATAAGAAAGATCTGAATTACTCCAATCCGCTGCCTGGAGGAATATACCTGAAGGCGTTAATGGAGAAGCCTTTGAAGGAACTTCCAGAAGAATCTCTTGAGAGCTGCCTAGAGGAATTTCCTAAAAATAAATGCCCTAGAAAAATTCCGAATACATGAAGGAACCTTTGAAGAAATTCAAACAATAATTCCTGGAAAAGTTTCCGGGAATAAAAAAAAGAGTTACTTAAGAAAAACTCTAGACAAAATTCTGAAAGAATCTCCGAATCGTTGTGAAAAAAAATTCTCCTGGAATTGCATCGATTGGTGTATTTCCTGGAGAAACCCCTGGACCCGAGCAGAAGGGAATAACAGCAGCAAAAGAAGCTGTGTTATTTAGGCAAAATAACTGAATAATAGAATCGATTATTTTTAAGTTATTAACATAACATATTATGTAATAAACTTGTCTGTCATAAGCGGCAACATAACAAACATCATAACAAAAAAATGTTCCTGGAAAACCATTTGAATAACTTGTCTTGTTAGTTTCAATAACAACTTAATAACAGTGAATTCGGAAAATATTTCAATACCAAATTTTGATATCAATTTGTAATTGATAATATTTGAAGAGCAAAATTTGTTATGAATTCTCCGGAAGTTATTCAAAAGAATCTGCCAAGAATTTTATAAATTGCTTAGCAGAACTGCTATTGGAATTTCTAAGATGAGTCTGCAGGAGTTCTTTTGAAGACTTCTCCAAGGATTTATCGAAAGGCTCCTCCAGAACTTTTAATATGTGTTTTTCCGATTATTATTTAAGGAATACTTCAGAGGATTTGTTCAGAAATTTCCTTCTTAACTGAATACAAAAATAAAACAAAACAAAGGGACAGGTCATATTTGTCGTATTGTTGCTTTGATTTCCAAACTTGTTACTGTTGTGCTATTGTTGATAAGTTGATCAACAGCAAAACAATAACAAAACATGTACTTCAACAAAATATGTTATTGAAATGTATTGTAGTGAATGTACAGGGGATACTCAAAATAACTGGGACAAGTAAAATTTTCACTTTTCAAAAAATGTTCAACTCGCAGTAACTTTTCGAAAAGGGCATCAAATATTCTCAAATTTTTACTGTAAGTTCATCAACTAGTTGTATATCAGGGGTCAAAATTTGGAAAAGATCGGACCATTCTACACAAAGTTATAAAAGTTCTAGAATTAGGTATAATTATCCGATAAAAAACTTTGAGCTGCTATATCTCCGGATTCAATGAACCGAATGCAATGAAATTTTGATCATTTATGACTTATATAATGAACTTTGAAAAACAGTTGTTCTAATTTGATATTATTAATAAGAAAAAAAGTTATAGCGATTTAATTTATTCCATTACTTTTTCGATTTAATGCCGGCTATTTGGTTGCTTTCCTTTGAAACATAAATATATTCAAGTCAATTAGAGGGAATTTAAATGAACTATAATTACTATCTCGAATTTTGAAACGATGATGAAGTTTTGGATAAATTGGTGTTATATTAGAAAAAATATCTAATCGTGATAATTTTCTTTCGTGTAAAGAATTTTAAGTTTAGTCAAATGTTTTTAATAGCTCATTATATAAGTCATAAATGATCAAAATTTCATTGCATTCGTTTCATTGAATCCGGAGATATAAAAGCTCAAAGTTGGCTATCGAATAATAATACCTTTTTCTAAAACCTTTATAACTTCGTGTAGAATAGTCCGATCTTTTCCAAATTTTGACCACTAATACACAACTAGTTGATGAACTTACAGTAAAAATATGAGAATATTGGATGCCCTTTTCGAAAAGTTACAGCGAGTTGAACTTTGATTTGATTAAGTTGAATTATTAAGTTGATTTTGAAAAGTGAAAATTTTACTTGTCCCAGTTATTTTGAGTATCCCCTGTATTTCAATAGCTTGATTATAACAAAATGAAATCGTCCAACAAAATTTGTTATGGAAAAGCTATGCCTTGATAATTTAAAAAACAAGATATTGAAACAGGTTATGTGATTTCGTAGTTATTGATTTGCTATTCTCCACTGCTCGGGGAGAGATTCCTAGAAGAATTTCTTGAGATTTTTCGGAGAAATTCCAAAGAAAAACTCCTGAAAAAAACAGACAATGTTTCTGGAGAAATTCACTTAGAAATAGTTGAAGCAATACATGAAAGAAAACAAGTATGTACATATGTAGCAATCCTTGAATGAATTTCCTAAAGAATCCTATAAAGAATCCCAGGAGAAATTTTGGAAGAAACCATCGGTTTCGAGATATGTACAGTCATGGCACAATGCGTCACTCTGTCACAATTATTAGTCAGTCAGTTCACCATGCTTTTCAAATAGAATTGACCCATAATTGTTGGTGACTCATGATTGTGCTATGACTGTATTCTTGAGAATTTCCTGAAAATGTGCCATGATTCCTGTGGGATGCATTTAAAAAGGATACTCAGAAGAATCTTTGGAGGAATTCTTGTTAATATCGTTCAAAGAAAACCAGCAAGATTCTGCTTTCTGTATACATTGCAGAAACTGTTTGATATATCCTCAAAGAGTCACCAAAGGAATTTCTGGCGGTGTTCCTGGTGGTGGTCCTGGGGAATTTTATAAAAAAAATAATTCGTGCAAAATTCATATTTAAAAGGAATACCATCTAGTATGACCCTTCCGTGAAAATTGCCGTTCTGATTTTACCATGACAGTACAGCAGGATCAGGTGATGTTTGCTATTCGATGGCACACTAGGATTTGCTTTAGAGCACACAAGGGCGTCATGACGTTAAATTTTCAAATTTGGGCAACACTGCGTTACACCCAACTAGATATTGCTGGCTTTCTGAATTGTTTTGGAATCCAATTTTGAAAATATTGCTCAGTTGTTTAATGAAACATCAACAACCAAAAAGTGAGGAAATGCATCCATTTGCGCCTTAAGTTGCAATTTCTTAATATGTATTATAAGAATCAAAATAAAATCTACTTTGGCGACTGCTTTTGATCGCAGTCAAAGATACGCGCGAGATAGTCGCCTAAGACAACAGACCTGGTTTTCAAATTTTCCATCATAGAGTTCTTTGATATTTCATGAAAAAAGTTCACCACGTGGCCGGGTGATGTGATGACTGCTGCGACTACACGTGGTATTTGCACCGCGATTGAATTTGGACCATCTTTCAAGACCTGGAAAAGTAATCGCCATGAATGTGTTTTTCATGCATCGCACAATAAGATGTTTGAATATATAAAATGAGATACGATAGCTAAAAGCGATAGGGTAATTCGCTAATTGTTGAACACTACCCAAATGTTGAACAGTTTCTGAATATTTTATTATAAATCTTACTTAAGTAATTTTTATCCAACGTAAACGTATGATGTAGATGCATGTACATGTGTGTCACGATATTGCTCTAATTAAGTTACAAAATTATACATATTTTACGTCAAAAAAATTTATTGAAAATTTTGTACCGCTGATGGCACGAAAACTGCACAATTCTTAAGATATATTTTAAGAAATTGCTGTTACGAAATAAGCTTTGCGGGCAAATCGACCACAAATATCAAAGGCACACCATAGTTACAAGAACTGGAATGATGTCATTAACAGTTTAACAATGTTTAAAATCACATTTTCATTGTAATTTAATTTGAAAAAATATTTTTCAATATCACACTATCATTATGCATCCGTGATCCAATTGTTGAACACTGGCATAACCTACGATGTTAGCATGACTGCTAGAATTTTTTTTCACTTTACCTAACCGTGCATTTCATGGGGTTCCAAGGGCGTTTCAGGGATGATCTAGGGGTGTTCCAGTAAGCTTCAGAAAGATTCCAGTGGAGGGGCCCAGAATCAAAGGGGTGTAAGTGACCATTTTGTCGATTTTGAGCTGAACATATCAAAAAATTCTTCAGATTTCAAGCTTTCAGGAACTTTTTTAAGATTGTTTTTACGATGATTAGAAAAATTACAACAAATCGTTGAAAATTGGGTCGAAACTTCATACATTTTGTATGGGATGAAAATTTAGTGGAAAACTTCAAACCTCATTTACTCGAAAGTGGGTTTCTGTCACTTACACCCCTTTGCTTCTAACCCCCTCAGTGGTTTTCAATGGGTTTCAAGGGCGTTCCAGAGGTGTTCAAGAGGAATTCAGAGTGTTAAGGGGGTCCCAGGAGTATTTCAAGGCGTTCCAGGAGGCTCAGGAGCAATCCAAGGGTTTTCAAGGGATTTCAGGGTCGTTCCATGTGTGTTCTTGGGGGTTGAGTGGGTCCCATGGGTTTCCAGGAGAGTTTCAGGGGCTTTTAAAGGCGTACTTTTCTTCTGTCGTTTTCGCTTCTAATCAAATATTTTCAGCCCTTTTTTCATCTAGTCATGTTTCAAACGATTTCATTCCACTAGAGCTCTCTTCAAATGTGCGATTCCTTGTCATTCAAATGAATTGTCACTAGCTCGGACTAGCTGGGCACAAAACTCGAAAATCCGGAAAAAAAATCCGCCAGAGTGAAAAAATATCGGATGTCGGGTCAAAGTCGAGTCAATTTTTATCAAATGTTGGACCACTGTTGGACCCACATCGGGTAACTGTCGTGTCTGTGTTGGGTTTGGTGGCCAAAATAAAAACAGGTGAATGATAGGTTTATGTCGGGTTATACGTCATCAATTACGAGCAAAGCTTCAACCGTTCAACAATTGGGTTCTTTAGGGGTATCCAGATTATTGCATAATCGGAATCTCCGCCCAAAAATTAGTCGAAACCCAAAATTTCATCATTTTAGCTGCCCGGGAACTATTTTCAAAATGCATTTAAAGTTTGTATGGGGATTTTTTTTTGTTCGGTGCGAACTGTCACTTTATCGATTGAACTGTCATTCTATCCACGGAAATTAAAACTGTTTTGTTTATTTAATCATCAAAACATAGGAATCAGAACGCAATAAAATCACGTTATACTCAGAAAAATGAGCTCTTTCGATTAGGCTAAAGGAAAAGGCAATATTTAATTCACTAAACAACCCAATTGGCGAGAACCATCCAACATTAGGATGAGCTAGCTTAAGGAAGCGTTCAACATTTGGGTTACATGCTTCCCATACAAATGTTCTATTTTCTCTTAGAAAATGGAATTTAAGGGAATACAAATTCAATGGGCAGTATAAGGGATAAGTAGAATTAGACGTTCACTGGATATGTTTTAACTAAAGTGGAATTATGCACGGAAAAACAAACGAAAACCAAAATGCCGGTACTAACCGTTCAACAATTGGCGAATTACCCTATTTTCGGGTATTTTATGTTCACTAGGTTGACGTTTGAATGGTAGAGTTTCGTTTCCATGGGCACCTAGATATGTAACGCCAGTCGATTGAATCCCTGTACGGGTCCACTGCACTTTTATATGAACTCGTAATTAAATTACATTTCACCATGCACATGCCATTCAATGCAAATGGCAGGATAACTGCCTATAAAGCTCGACCATTCCCATTAGACATTTTTTTGTCATCGTTCCACTAAAAGCCTTTAAATTAAATTTCAGTCGAAAGTAGGCACGCTGGCGAGTAAAAAAAAATGCCAAGTAAAATAATTAATGTACGTCACAGAACCGCTGCAACCGTATGTCTACAGTAGATCCAGAATAGCTAGATTGCTGATGGCGCTGTGCAGTTTTAGAGGTGAATTATAGCAAAATAAGTAGGCACCAATTGATTCTAATACAAAATTTTCAAGTTTGAAGTCCTATTAGCGGCTTCGTGGAATACAGACATAATATTAACACAAACTTAAAAATTAGAAATGAACGCCAAATTGTAATATGTGAAAAAACTGGTTTTTTAAATTATTCGATGTTTTGTATACGACAGTAGCACTACTTCCGCTCCTCGCCTACTACGTCTAATGCACAATCCGGCAAAACCGTCAACACTGTTTGAAGTAATTTTAATTGGAAAAAGTTACCACATAGCAGGTTCGTTTCCGAGTATCAGCTGGCAAGAGTGCCGTGGACATTGGCAATCCTTTTGCCATTGTATAGGTGACATGTGGTGCATAATTTATTAACGTTCATTCACATACCAGAAGGACACGTCGTTATTCCAGCTGCGCCGGTACGGTGCGAGTTCTGTCTAGGCAAGCAAATGTCAAGGGATCGTTTTTTTTCCTATACGCGGCGCAATTTAATCACTGACCATTCTGGGAAATGTTATCCATTGAAATTAATTTGCAATTAGAGAATTCTATTTATATTAATAATTGCATTTTTTTTCTTTTTCGCAGCTTGGAATCGCAGTAGGCTTCCTGTTGCCACCCATACTGGTTGAAAATCACACCGATTTGGATCTAGTGGGCGATGATTTGAAGCTGATGTTCTACATCGTAGCCGGATTCACCAGCTTGCTGGTGATCCTAGTACTCATCTGTAAGTACCCGCGCCATCTGCGATCGATTTTTTTTTCACTCTCATATGTCCTCCAAACAGTTTTCAAGGCGGCTCCACCAACGCCGCCCTCGGCAGCCCAGGAGGCAACCAAGACGCCCAACCCGCTCCAATCGTCACCATTCCTGCACTCCATCAAGCGACTAATGCTGAACCGGAACTACGTCCTGCTGTTGGTGTCCTATGGCATGAACGTCGGTGTGTTCTATGCCATCTCAACCCTTCTGAATCAGGTTAGTGTGATTTCGTCATATATTATTAACGCCACGCTGCGTTGGTTGGGTTCGTGGCTGGTTGGTTGGGTTTGTTGCTGCTAAATGGGGATTATTAGGGCTTAGTTCATGCTTAATTTTGCGCTTGATAAACGATGTGTCGTGTGGGCGCGATATTTCTGGGAAGGAACTGTGTTAATATTAAGTTTTTTAATACGGTGCTTCGAGGTTGGAAAATGGGTTCATATGTGAGTCGTGATAAATGATATGTTGAGTGGATGAAGAGGTAGGCAGTAAATGTGACAACTCGGAAGAGGCTTTATTCAAGATTAACAATTCATTTTGCAAAAAAATGACAAAAGACACGGATACACATCTTCAGCCAGAGGCTGTACAGACTGAACAAAACTTAACAATAGGCAACGAAATTTGAAATATCAACATAGGTCAAAAACACAAACATTTTTGTTGAAAATGTTAGCAATAACTTCTAGCTCACCATTTGTAATCTAGAGTATGACTAGAGACGTTAAATTTGCCTGGTGGAACCGAGCACATATTTTCAGCAAAGTTGATATTGAATAGGATGACAAAGTAAAATTTTTGAAGGAATTCCTGAAGTAACCAGGAAGAATTCCAGAAGGAAATTTTGTAAGAATTCTCTAGAATTCCTTAATAAATTCCAAAAGCAATTTCTGGTGGAATATAGGACTCCCGAAAGAATCCTATAAAGTGATGACGGAATGAAAGGAATTTTCGGAGGAGTTTTTGGAGGAAATTCTGTAGAAATCCTTGAAATCCTTAAATAGCCATTTATGCAATAAATTGCGAAGTGATTGTTTTAGCACGAGTTGTAAATTTATCCAACGAGGCTTACCGAGTTGGATAAATACAACGAGTGCTGAAAAAATCGAGTTTTGCAACGAGTTGCATACACAATTTTTTGTCATTACGAAAAATGAGGTTTGAATAGGATTTTTTTTTCTATATAGGCTACATACGTCTGCAAAATGAGGTATGACTAAGTATCATGGTCAATGAACCTTATTTAACATGTAGTTCATCCTACTATTGATTACACACACCAAAATGCATAAAAAATATATGTTGGCAAAAGTGCTACTTTTCAGCAAAAGTGTCGAAAAGTAGCACTTTTCGGCACTTTTGTTTTAATGAAAAAAGTAGGCCGTGCTCTTTTTGTCAGAGAACATTTTACGTTTTCACGACGTAATGGCAAAAAAATCATAGAGCAATTCCAGAAGAAATCTTTGGATAAATGACTGAAAGAATCTGTAATTGTATTTGAGGGGCCCAGATGCAAAAGGGTGAAGTGACCATTTTGTCGATTTTGAGCTGAGCATAACAAAAGAATATTAAGACTTCAAGTTTTCGGGAACTTTTTTTAGGATCGTAAAAATAGATGATTAGAAAAATAGCATAGCATAGCCGACCGTACACATCCTGGGGTGGCTGTCGATAGAGACGTCCCGAGCAGAGGGGAATATCAAATTAATAACTACGAAATCACAAAACCTGTTTTTATATCTTGTTTTGTTATTATTGAATTATCAAGGCATTACGTTTCCATAACATGTTTTGTTGGACAATCTTATTTTGTTATGACCAAGCAATTGGTATGCAGCCCTTAAATAACATTTCAATATTACATTCTGTTGTGGAACAAGTTTGGTTATTATTGTATTATTGAGAGTGCACAAATACTTTATGGTATTGCTATCTAAACTAAAACAAATTTTGAAACAAAACCTACGTCATTCTACAACGTTATTTACAGCATTTGAGGGAAAGCAACTGCATATTCACTCATCAATTTGTCTTCCTCTTCCATTTATCATTACATCCAAACTGAGACAAAGTGCATGCCCCATATCACTAGCTAGTATTCCGTGGGAAAAAGTTTGCATAATGCGCCAGAAAAACTGTTTAACGATTTTTGAAAAGTGCGCAATGTTAGGCCCTAGGTGCGCAAAGTATGGTACGCTTACGGTATCACATTTGATAAGAGGTGTGGTATATTACGTGACATGGAGGTGCTGTAATGTGTACAAAACAAAGTCCCTGCTGGGCGGCGCGAGGTTTTGCTAAATTTCTGAAATTGACTGAGTTGTAGCTGAAAAGTACCCAAAATACCAGCCACTGCCCAAGTGGCGCAGTACCCTGCATACATCTAAACGAGAATATAGCAGACGATATTGAAGGTTTTTAAGGTTTTCAAAGGGACGTTCCAGATTCCGCCTTTGCCATGTGAATTTCAATGATAAAAATGTCAAACTTATGGAGTAAACTTGTTTGAACGAAGCTAATACAGACAGCTGAATCCAAAATTGTAGATGGTTTTGAATGGGATTTTTCAGAAATATTTTGTATTTCACATGTTTTCCCTGTCGTTCCAGAGGATGAAGTCGGATCTACCTATTTGAAAGATAGGTACATGAATAGTTGAAAATACACCTATTAGGGAAGAGAGAAACTGAAGTTCGCATTCTCACATGTTGGTCTAAATATATAGAATTCTCAGCCATCACGAAGTCATATATGATGTAGAATAGGATGCTAAAGTGGAGGCCATATCCGACTAGATGAACATAACAAGAATATATCATAATTATATCTTAATGTGATATAACTAACAAATTATGTTATAATTTTGTTATGACATGGACTGCTTCAAAGTTTTTCAAACTAAATAACAAAATATATTATAATCTTTTGTAACTAGTTTTGTTACAAATAAATCAGAACAAACTCTGTTATAACTTTGTTATTTTTGCAACTGAACAAAATAATCAGTTGCAAAAATAACATAATTATATCAGAATATGAAATAATTTTAATTTTTAGCTATATTACAAAAAATGAGAAATTTGATTAAGTATTAGTTTTTTTCATTGCTTGTAGAGCAAAAGGTCGATGGATAGCAGGTAAAAGATCAGAAAATGCCTATAAGGAAACAGGTTTATTCTATGTAATTGAAAAATGAAAAAAAAAACACATTCAATTGCTGTTGAGGGGCTGCAGTTTTGCTTGTTTTTCATTGCGTAGAATGCCGGAAGCGTATCCGGCTACCCTCAAAACTGAAAAATACTCATATTTTTTCAACTTTGAACCGATTTAAGTGAACTTCGACTCGTTTGAATAAGAAATCTTTTTTTTTTATTGATTGGTTATGCGAATAGAACGATTGGGTTACGCGGTATTCCCAAAAGTCCAAATTTTCTGGAACATATCCTTATGCTATTGAGGGGCCCAGATGCAAAGAGGTGTAAGTGACCGTTTTGTCGAGTTTGAGCAGAACATATAAAAAAATCTTCAGATTTCAAGCTCACAGGAACTTTTTAAAGATTATTTTTATGATGATTAGAAAAATTACAGTAAATCAGAGAAAATTGGGTTGATATTGAAACTCCATACATTTTGAATGGGATGAAAAACTGGTGAAAAACTTCAAAGCTCATTTACTCGAAAGTGGGTTTTTGTAACTTACACCCCTTTGCTTCTAAGCTCCTCTATTCTAATATCGGCGTTGTTGGAGTTAGCGTATTGAAAAGATATGGTATCTCGTGAAAAATGCTTCGTAATTACACTGTTGAAAACGCTTTGACATCCACGTGCAGCACAACAGAACATGTGCTCGATGAACAAATTGAGATTTGAATTATGAAAATGCTACGATCAACCTTGGCTTGGTCAGCCAAAGCAAAATCAAGAAATTGACATTTATGCTTCGTAATGATTACTTTGAAGTCAATACTTTGGGCCTAGGCTGGGCAGATATGCTATTGGTGATTTGATGGTGCATGAAGAAGAAGAAGAACGATGGTGTTTTG
Organism: Aedes albopictus; assembly: GCF_035046485.1. NCBI lineage: Eukaryota > Metazoa > Arthropoda > Insecta > Diptera > Culicidae > Aedes > Aedes albopictus. The sequence continues at coordinate 517,625,961 of NC_085137.1, read as the reverse complement.
AAAAATCCTATCCCTACCACACAGGAGAAGATTTTAAAATGCCTCTATAAAATCTAAAACAAAATCTAATTAAAAACGGTTTGATGTACGGTGTAAGACTTTGGACGGACTACATATTGAACGTATAAATTTAAATTTCACATTTTTTTTTGGTAAGGTACTTAATTTGTACTTGGGTTTTTAAATTAAGAATAATATATTGATTTTTTGATTTTATTCGAAAGAGCACCTTTTTTTAAGCCAGTATGATTTTTTCAGATTTTTAAAACTTTATTTTGATACCTAAATTCAATTACAAAATGATTTTTTGAAATCACCTTTTGACAGCTGGGCAACTGCTTGACAGCTCCGCCCAGTACGAAATGCGACGAGGGGTGATTCGACAAATCGCTCCCATACAAACTTACAAATCGATTTTTAAATAGGTTCCCGGGCACCAAAGTTCATGAAAATTTGGATTTCGGCTCAGTTTGGCATGTAGATTGTGAATATGGAATTATCTCAACACCACTAAAGAAGCCAATTGCAGCTGGTCGATGGAAAATTCCACGTGTATGGTGTGGTAACCGTCTTCAATATAATAGACATGCAGCATTTTTTTGCACATCAGTATTCTTTATAATCCACATCTTATCTACCACATATGGCAATTCGGGTTTTTTCTTAACTCACGATGACCAGATCGGTTCAGTCGGATTTGTTTTTGATGGAAAAAATAAATCTTGATCAAATGAGATCAATATTGTCAAAATCGGAGAAAATTTATCGCAGATATAACCATTACATAGTTTACCTTCTTTATTTTATTGTCTGCTGTTTCATATTATGAAGTAAAAAATCAAGGCATTGCAACTTCTAGAAATTTCATCAGACTCTTCCGTATTTTTTATTTTATTCATTGCTATAATTTGAGTTTTGGGTACATATAGCATCATAGCTATTGATATGTTTATCTTTGTATTAATTTCCTTCTTTCAATATCCCAGTCCCGTTACGGTGCCAAATTCCTATCACTTTTCTACGATTCCCAATTCTTATAGGTTAAGTAAAATTTTAGCTTCAAAAAGTGATACATCTGCAAATGAGTTTTTTTTTTTAATCTCAAAATTGAGTAAACTTAGTTGACTTTATATGTCATTTTAACAGTACTGCTATTCTAACCTCTAATTATAACGTCAAAAAATACCGAACAGACTATGTATTACGAAGTAATGAATGTTAGTGAGAGTGGAGATAGCAAATATGGTACCTACTAAATAATTCTAATCAATAAAAATGTCAACTATACAGACAATTCTGCTCAATTGATGATTGCATTTGTCTATTATAACTTTTTTCTTTCGATCTATTATTATTCGATCATATATTGTTTGACATTAAGTCATAAATATTTTTTTTCATTACTAAAAATAATCTAAAACAGAATAAAACTAAACAGCATCTGCAGAAGTAATCATATCGGCATAAGATATAATTACCTTTTACCTTCGCTCACGTAGGTACGTGTATAATCGCCGTTCTCACAACGCGAACAAAACAAAAAATAAAAAAAATCATCTCCGTCTGGAAAGAATCTTTGTCGCCGCCAAAATGCACCCCATGACGAAGCTCAATCATAAATAGTCGACTAGCAACTTTTTCGTCGTTCTCTTTGTTCCGAAACAGCCGACGACGGGTCATGCGATCACCACCACTGTTATTAGTGTTACAGTGCACATGTCTGCGCACCGCGATAGCGCTGTTGGTAAGAGAGAGAGGTTCATTGTTTGATCTTGCATTCAAATCTCTGTCTATTTTTGTCCTGCGACTGGCAAACATGAAATGAGGGAATAGGGAAACTGGCAATACGTAGAACCAGTAAAGCTTCTATCGTCCCTCACTGCAAGTGCTGTGATAGCCTCATTGGTAAAGGCGACTGAAAATTTACGATAGCAGGATTGGAGGTTCAAATCCCGTCCATGTTTGTAAGTTTTATAATGAATTCGAATTTTTTTTTATGTGACCTATTATTTTCTAAAAATAGAATAACACACTTAAAATAATTACCCAAAAATGAGTAAAAAAAATAGTTTTTACCCTAATTTTGCTTTAATATCAAAATTTGTTATTGAAATATTTCCCAAATTCACTGTTATTAAGTTGTTATTGCCACTAACAAAACATGTTATAAAATTGATTTTTCAGGAACAAATTTTTGTTATGTGACTTGTTATTTTGCCGCTTATGACAGACAAGTTTATAACTCAATATGTTATGTTAATAACATGAAAATTACTAATTCCATTATGCAGTTATTTTGCCAAAATAACGCATTTTGTTATGCTGTTGTTATTCTCTTCTGCTCGGGGTTCAATGCGCCAGAAAAGATGCCTGGGACTTGACAAACCTTTCATTGAACGACCTCGACACCTGGCCAGGTCCTTACGATCAGCGGGGATGGGGAGGAAATGTTGATTAGATATCTACTCAGAATATGTCCAAGAACTTGGCCCACTTCATAGATATCAGGAGTTGGATTTTGGATAGGAGTTTATGGGACGCTTTCCTTGGCGAGAAAGCAAACTTTTGGCATATTTACGAATATAGTAGGTTATTAAAATTTTCATTTACCTGAATAGATCTGAAAGTAATTATCAGTTATACATATAAAATGGCTAGATCTCACCAAACTGGATCATTTTTCTGCTGATTGCTTCCAAAAATTCCATTTTTTTATGATGAGACCTTCTTCCTTCTTCCTCAACAGGCCATGTCGTCTCAGCAGGGGGAGTGCCAGTCTCAACCAGAAAATTTCCTCCCAGGAATCGAGATTGTTGAACTTCAGGGTTAAGCTTTCCAATTGATCGGGAATATTGCAGTTTGCCGTTGCCGCCGATCCGCAGCAGAACGGGTGGGAGGAAGTACATCTTCTTGAAATGCATCTGGTTTACCGGCGGGACCCTCTTCTTACCGCTTGAATTTACCGACTTTGAATGACGTTTCATGGATGACGTTTCATGTGACGAATTAGGTAAACGTCTTCCGATAGGCTTAGGTGGGATATTTATGTAATAAAATTAAAACTTTTAATTCGGCCAATCTAGTATCTTCAAGTTGAGTAGAAAATCACGGAGGCGAAAAACTAACTGCCGAAATTTTCGATATTATTTTTACGATGATTAGAAAAATTACTATAAATTAAAGAAATTTGGGTCGATTTTTGAAATTCTATGAGTTTTGTATGGGATGAAAAACTGATAAAAAACTTTAAACCTAATTTACTCAAAATAGCTGGCAGCAGGCAGCGCGCTTATGAGCCAAAATCTTTTGGGCTTGTTGCATTAAATGTTTTAGGCAGTGGTGTGACGAAAGCTTCCCTGAAAAATTTTAATGGATATTTTGTTTAGAAAATTTTCAAGAAAATATTCCAGGAATCTTCAATGGATTCCGGCAGATAATTCTCCAGGGCGTTCTTTACAAATTCCTTCATTCAGTATTTTTCGTGTAATTTCTGAAAGAATTTCTGAAAAAAAAATCCTGCAGGGATTTCTGAAGGAGTCCCAGAAGATGTTTCTTATAGGTCTTAAGGAATTTTTGGGGAAACCCTTTGAAGAATTTCCGAAGAAATGACTGTTGGATTTTAAGAGAAAAGTTTGTTGGAATTTCTGAAAAACTCTATGGAAGAACTTTGAAGAAACGCCTTGCTGTTATACCTGTAGAAATCTCTGAAAATCGGAATAAGTCTCTGGATGTATTTTTGAAATCCTTGAAGGAGTTTCAGAAGCAATCCTACTAAGAATTTCTGTAATAATCCCTGAAGATATTTCTGAGGAATTCATGTAGAGATCTCAGGGAGTACTCTTAAATAAATCTCTAGAGGGATATATGAAGAAATGCCAGAAGTTTTCTTGGATGAATCAATCTCGAAAAACTTTCTGGAGCAGTTCTCGGAAACCCTTGGTGCGATTTCTAGAAAAGTATATTAAGGTTTTTGTAGGAAAATTTGTGCAAAAAATCCTCGAGTTACATTCTTTGAGATTTTTCTAAAAGTATTCCTCAAGCAGCCAATGAATGTATTTTAGAAATAACTACTGTACGAATACATGGATAAACGCATAGATGAACTTCAATAAAGATTCCTAGAAAAAACTCTTGAGATATTTCTTAAGCAATTTCTGAAAAAAAAATCTAGGAAATATATATATGAAGAATCCTTAGAGAAATTGCTGGATAAAATTTTGGGGAAATACATGGAGGGATATCTGCCCGGGTAGGGGTACTTACGATCAAAACGTGATATTGGTTTGATTGATGTAAGAAATAAAAGATCAGAAAATAATATTTGAAAAATGTACCTGGAACATCTAAACAATATCAAAATTTGATATTTCAAGATCAAACGAATAGCTCGCTGCTATTGGTTAGATTTTACAAGATCTAAATATGATATGATGGTGATGTTCCAGGAGCAAATTTTTCTTGTACCGACTTGTCGAACCCTCTAAGCAGAATACCCTCTTCGAATGAGTGTGATCAGTTTCGTACCTTTCAATTCCGCTCTATGTTGCTTATCCTTCGACAGATACGCGTATTTCGACTACCACTTGTAATCTTCCTCAGTGTGGATAACTGACACTGAGGAAGATTACAAGTGGTAGTCGAAACACGCGTATCTGTCAAAGGATAAGCAACTTAGGGCGGAATAAAAAGGCACAAAACTGATTACACTCATTCGAAGCAAATTTTTATTTTATTTTTTGTTCTTTTACCTCCTACTTCAAATCATTTTTTGATCTCCATATTATCCAGCTTTTTACGCTACGATGAGGGATTATTCATTTTTGACAGATGTTGCCGACAGCCCTTGCAGCAACACAGTAGCTGAAAATTTCAGTTCACTGCTCTCGAATTGTCAAAAGTTTTCACATAGCAACGTTACCATTGTAACCGTTGTTATTGTTGTAAGAAATGCAACAGTTTTTTGGTTTTTAGTGTTATTTGGGATCTTTAATGCATTTTTTTCTTTGCAGGAAGGAAATAACGGTTCAGGAATGTAAGAGGATCTTGAGACACTGGGGATTGATATTGAAAACCGATCAATTCTTCCTCTTATCACAGTGAAAAACCCTTTAAAGTGTTTTCGTCATTGAGTTCCATGATAGCACCCCGGACAATTTTAATCTTTTATTCCAAAAGTAGGGAATTATTAGCCAATAAATATAATTTAATTAGTCAATTAGTTGTGACGAGTGTGCCATCTCAGACAGAGGTCATTTTTGGTCATCTCTGACACCCCCCCCCCCCCCCCCTCTATCCCTTGTACACGTTTGTCCATACCATCATGTTTCCGAAATTAGTCAAAGAACCTACGTCAGAACCACCACCGCCGGCTCATTAAGTTTATGGACGAGTCCTTATGTGAAGTTGGGTGCTAAAACGGGAGGAGCTAATTCGTGACCATTTTTATAATTTCCATCAGGAAGCACTTGAAGGACTCCCACAGAAATCGAACTAAGATCGAAATGAATAACCATTATTTTGTCAAAAATATTGAAATCAATCCGTCAAGTGGATGGCTTGCATACTGCTATCGATTTTATGGGTTGAAACTCCGAAAATTATGAACTCCGAACCGAACTTGATCCATAACAGGCTCCGGAACTGATGCAGGAAATGTTTTGAAACATTTACAACCATTATACCAGTTGCTCAATGTTCACTCGTGATTATTTGTTACACCTAGAAGGTACACGATCACAGCCTAAAAAGAAATAATTTTATAATTCCATTAAATGTTAAATATATTCAAATAAAAAGCTTTGCGAAAGTTCAAGGTGAAAATTTTTGACAGCTTGTGAGCATTGAACTGAAATTTCTGACTGCTTTGATGCTGTATGGGCTGTCGGCAAGATCTGTCAAAAATGAATCACCCCTCATCTTAGCGTAAAAAGCTGGATATATTCTTTTATTATATAATTCTTTTCCTCTATCTGAATAGGGGAAATCCTTTAAGAATCTCTTCTATATGTGAACTTCTGCAGAAGTTTCCGGTGGAATTCCTGCATGAATCACTGAGAGTAATGCATTCTGTGGAGGAATTTCTGTTGGATTTTCAGGATAAATCCCTAAAAAAATCCTCGCCACTTTGCTATGGGAGTTTTGAAGGAATCCCTAGAGCAATTCCTGAACTATCCTCTGGTGTACTTCTTGAAGAAATACAACTTTCTGAAGGATTTTTTGAAAGTTTTTCTTTTAAAAAAATCACTGGCACTGGAAGAATTTTTAGAACACATATTTTTAAGAATTTTTGAAGGAATTCCTGAAGCAAATTCTGAATGAACCCTTGAAAACATTTTCAAAGGATTTTCTAATCCCTAATTCCCCCTCTAATTTGCTTGAAAATTTTCCAAAGTAAACCTTATAAGAGTTTCATAAGGAACCCATAGACATCTACCCAAAAGAATTCTTGGAAATTTTTTTTGAAAAAATTTCCGAAGGAAATTCTGAAGGAAACCCTGAAGAAAATTCTTAAAGAATCTCTGAAGATTTTCTGAAGAAACAGCTGAAAAAGTTTCTGGAAGGAACCTTGGTGTCTTGTAGGACCAAAATTCCTGGAGCTATTTCTGAAGGAATCCATGGGGCTATTTTGGAAGGAATTCACGGAATATTTCTTAATTCCCAAAGGAATTCCTAGGGGATTTCCAATAGAATCCCTGGATGAATTTCTGAAGGAATTTTTGGAAGAATTTTTGAAGCAGCACATAGAAGATTTTCTAAAGAAATCTCTGGAGAAATTTCTGGAAGAATCCTGATCTTTTGATTATCAGAAAGAATCGTGAAAACATTTCCGAATGAATCCGTGAATGATTCCTAAGAAGAATTATTGTACGGATTTATGAAAGAACCTTTAGATGAATTTCTGAGAAAACTCATGGAGGCTTTTCTAGAGGAATTCTTGGAGAAATTTCTGGTGGATTCACAAGAGGAAAATTCGAGAGGAGTTATTGAAGTAATAAATGGAAGATGTTCTTAAAGAACATGCAATAGATATCTATGGAAAACTTTCTGAAAGGAATTCTTGGACGACGGGTTTCTCAATGATTATCTATAATAAGAAACTTCGGAGAAAAGGGAAGGGAAGGAAAATTTTCTTATGTAAATGACAAAATACAGATGGTGGCCAAATTTTGACTGTTTGTCAGCTATATGTGCATCATTGGTACAAATTTGAGCTCGATTGGTTAATCTTTCGCGAAGCTAGAGCCGTTCTCGTAAAACACTATTTTTTAGACAACTAATATTTGAACTGTCATATCTCGGAGACCAGTGAACCGAATTGAATGAAATTTTAAGCGATTATCAACAACATACTAATGCTTGAAAATTCTTCAAAACAAGGAACTTATTAAACGTTGAAAAAGTTATGATGGATTGACACTTTTTGGATTTTTCTCAAAAAAATGTAATTTTTACTTGGAAGGGCAATTTCGATTCCGTAAGTGAGCGGAAGATAAATATCCATAATCACCATTTTTCTCATATATGAGGGCTCTAAAACTTGGAAATAATCAGGCGATTTACGTAAATATAGGATACGATAAAGTCAAATTGATGAAACTTTTTGGCAAAAAAAGTTAGATTATTCACAAAGGTATTTTTCTATAAATCAAATAGGCAATCAATTTTCCTATGTTTAACAGAGCGTACGTAAATATCCACTCACTATCACAAAATATATTTTTTCGTACGAATATGAAAAGGTGAAATAAGTCACACCCTGTTAAACAATCATTGAAGGGGGTCCTAAAAGAATCCTAGGAGTAATTAATGTCTTAATCTTCAGTGAATTCTTGAAGGGATTCCTGTTAGAATTTTCTGAGAATCAATTAGGTAGCCTGGAATAAATTCCTGATGGAATTCTCGTTAGAGTCCTTGAAGATTTTTTTGGATGCTTGGAAAATTATTGAACTACTCTTTTGAGAAATTTTTAAGGGTTGGTTTGAAGAAATCCAGAAGGATTTTTTTTTTAAAGATATCTTGAATAAATTCGTAATTGCACGTGATTCAGATTTCAAAGGATTCATGAAAATAATTGGCTACGCCTGAAGTAATAGATACAGAAATATACTTGGAGCAGTTCTCTTATCTAAAAGAATCTTCTAGAAAATCCTTGGACGAATTCCTGATACATTCATTGTAGGAATTGTATGGAGCAATTGCTGGCGTTATCTGTGCAGCATTTCTGAACGAATCTTGGGAAAAATTTCGTTGGATTACTCCAAGGAATCCTGGGAAGAATTTCTTAAGGAGCCCTTGAAAGAATTCCTAGACGAATCAATGTAGAAATTCCTAAAATAATGAGTGGATATATTCCTGATGAATCTTTTAAGGAATCCTTAGAAAAAATCATGAAAAATGGTGAATTCCTGAAGGATACCTTTCAGGAATATACTGGGAAGAATACGTGGAGGAATTTTCGAATGGATTTTTGCAGAAACACTTGATGCAATCCGTGCAGGAATTCCTCGCAGAGGAAAATTTCAAAAAACCAATGTTTGGGGGATCACCTTTCTTTGGATGCATTATACCTATTGAAAGCAGATTTTTAATTAGGCAGCTTCAATGCAGAAATAAGTATTTATTTATTAATCTATCAAATATCAAATGAATGGGCCCATATAGCCGAGGCGGTAAACGCACGGGTATTCAGCATGACCATGCTGAGGGTGACGGGTTCGATTCCCGGTCGGTCCAGGATCTTTTCGTAAAGGAAATTTCCTTGACTTCCTTGGGCATAGAGTAAATATCTTCGTGCCTGCCACACGATATACACATGCAAAATGGACATTAGCAGAGGAAGCTCTCAGTTAATAACTGTGGAAGTGCTCATAGAACACTAAGCTGAGAAGCAGGCTTTGTCCCAGTGAGGACGTTACGCCAAGAAGAGGAGAGAGAGGATCAAATGAATAGATTAATTAATTAATGAAATTGTACATTAACTTACTAGCGTAAATTTCCGTAGCTGAGAAAGGGTCAAACCTTCAATCGTCAGACTCATTCTTCGATTTGAAGTTTATTCTTCTTATGCCTGTAGTGTTGCCAGATTCACAGGGATCACCACAACGAAATGTTTGCATGAATTGTCGGTGAAATTTTTGGACCTTTTTTATAGGAATAATCGAAGACCTCACTTAAGAAATTATAGGATGACTTCTCAAACAAATCCTTGGAGGACTTTCGGTTCTCCTAGTAGTAATTTCTGAAATAAAATGCTTGTAAAGGAATCTCTAATAAAAAAAAAAACTTCAAGCGTAATTCCTTGAGGAACTCCAAGTAAAATCTTGCTTCAAGAATTCCTTCAAGATCTTACACATTATGTAGATAATCTCCACGTTATCTCTTTAGTTATCAGTTTGATCTAAGCGTCATATATCTTCTCTGTAGCAACTTCGCCAGTTTCTTTGAGATTTTTTTTTTCAATTACCTTAGACATTCGTGCAGCAATTCCTTCGGAAATATCAACAAAAAAATCTTTGAGAATCGCTTCGCCAATAACTCTGAAATTCCCTTCGATAATTCTTTTGGGGATTCCTACAGCAATTTCTCTCTGGATTCTTTCAGCATTCCTTTTAGGAAATTTCTTTAGAAATTCTTTAGGGAACTGTTTCAAATCTTGCTTTGAAAATTGATTTCGCCATTTCTTTGGTAAAAAATTGCTTCGGCAATGGATATGAGAATTTCTTTAGAAATTGTTTCTTCAATTTCTACGGCAATTTCTTTGGGAATTCCTTCTGAAACTACTTTCTGATTTCCTATGGCAATTCCTATAGAATATCCTTGGATAATTATTCGAATATATCTAAATCCTACAAGAATTCGGCAAATTCCCAGTGATTTTTTTCTGGTGGCGTCTTTGAAATTATCAAATCTTACACATTTCTATAGGATTATTTTGTGGGGTTTTTTGGCCGACTTTTTTGAAAACTACTTCGGTATTTCCTTCTTCTAGTAAAATCGTTCCTAAGTTTCGTTGGTTTTCCTTTGATAGTTGGTTTCTGAATTCCGTATGTTATTAATTTTAATCTTAAATAGATATTCTCTTGCGAATTTAAAAAAAAAATCCAAGAATTTACAATAGAATGACCAAAGGAATTCCGAAATTCCCAAAACCTGGGAAGCTCCCGAAAAATTTCTTGAAAAATTTTTGAAAAAAAAAATCAAACAAGCCGAGCTTTTTTCCCTTTGTGTTCAGTAGGATGAAAATGAGAGCATATATGCTTAGTTAGGGAACCGATACCAATTGTTAGGTTTGCAATCAGGCAGTTGCAGGTTACAGAATAAAATATGATATCGTTATCAAAATAGCTCTCATTTTTATTGTCAAACAAAACTTCTCAATCTCAACAGAATAGCATCTGTCCAGTTGAAATTCCATGTGAAACATATGGGCTGTATGGAAACAAAACACACTAAAACAGTTAAATGTACTTTACGATCGAACTTCTCCGATTGCCCCACATGTCCTTTGTTTCTTTTATGGCACTTCCAAAATAGTTGAATCACAACTCACGTTCCAATTCCGGGAAGTGAACAGCAATCGTAAGGGACCGTCGTCATCGTCGTCACTTGCTGGTTTCTATAGAACCCATTTCCAGTTACCATTTCCCGTTTCGATTAATCCCCAATTGCATCTATTGATGTCCGAGTAGATACAGTGGCCGAAACGTAAAACAGAAAGCTTTTGAAAGAATCAATTTGAACCTTAAAACGATAAATCAATCAGAGACCTTTTAAATTAGAATAGAATATTTAAAAAGAGCAATTTATTTCAAATTCAGCAAAGTTAATGAAAGTACAAAGACGAGGAGAAAACAAAGAAAGCAAAAGACAGCTCAAAGAAGAACACGAGGTCTTAGTGTAACATACAAAAAGATCTTGTTTTTTTTTAATACAAAAAAACTAAAAAAAACTTGTGGAGCCTGGAACTATTGTGGACAAGCGGGTGCCCCCCAGGAAGTAACTTGTACTTACACTTTGACGTTCACGTAGTAGTGACGCGATGACCGTTTACGCGCCTACTAGATTGCTTGATGTGCATTTGGCAGACCATGTGCTACCAGCGTTCATTAGAAGGCTAGTCGAATAACAATGCAGATTCACTACCACACAGATCTATTTGAATATGCAAGCAGTTACAATTTTTACTTCCATTGATGCTTATTTATAACACATTCACCTTTCCCGGTCATAATATACCCTTTCAGAGTTATTTCCACCAACTCGAGCAGCGCGCAGATCCTTCCGGGAAAAGGATTATGTGCGCTATGATACGCGATTACTGACATTATCCCTCCCCCACCTCTTGCTGCTCGTTTCAGATCGTACTCACCCACTACCCGGGGCACGAGGTGGACGCCGGCCGCATCGGAGTCTGTATCGTATTCGCCGGCATGCTGGGATCCGTCGCTTGCGGTGTCGTGCTCGATAAGACCCATCGATTCAAGTAAGTTCCGGGGGCGATTACCGCCCGGTTTTCCTTTCAGCTTTGTTTCCACTTCGCTGTCGATGGTGATGCGATGGACCGCTTCTTGGTGGGTGATTCGGTTGGTATAGAAGAGGAAATCGATTCATCCGCCGAGAGCAAATATTTTGCTTCGGCCGATCTTTTATGGCGACCCTCCTGTTTGCGTTGGCTCACATTGTGTAGCTGTTATTAATTTTTCTCGCCTAGTCGTAGAGTATCGAGAAATGGGAAACAGTGTTATCATTGATTCCCATCTCGAGAGGGGGTCCTTGTGTAGGCATTTGGGACCGCTGAGGACGTTGTCCTTTTCCATGTATATTTACTGTTTCTTTTTTCTTCCGCAGAGAGACAACTTTAGCAGTATACATATTTACCATGATAGGCATGTGGATCTACACTTTCACCCTATCCGTCGGTCACATTGCCGTAGTTTACATTACGTCGTCGCTGTTAGGGTGAGTATTACATTGATCAATGATTCCTCATTCATCACATGCACATTGGGCCGGATCATAAAATCAGGAGAAAAATAATATTTTGGCGATGGAGGTGATGGTTTAATGGTAAAGTGTCTACTACCAGTGTTGTCATGGTATAATCAGAGCTGGTTACTCAAGGTTTTCAAATTTCGCCTCCATACTGGTACGCCCTTATAGGATAAAACTACAATATTGTACTTGATTAGGATTTTTCCGGGGGAACCTCTCCATGATTTTTTTTTACTCTTTTTCTGTAATTATAGCAGGAGGGGCATACTTGCCCGAATTCATAGTTCAGTAACAATTCTTCTAAAGATTCCTTCAAATTGTATTCTTTTGCTATACCCTAGCTATGCACATCTTTATAATTTTCTCTCAGATAACCTCCAGGCCCAAGTAATATTACTTAGTCAAATCGACTAGATGGATTTTTTTTCTAAGAAAATGTAAAATTGAATATCTCTAAACGCCGCTGGAATATCGTCGATCTTATTTCGTTAAAATAAAGCTATTTTTATGCTCAATTTGATGGTAGGGTATTCGCTCACTGCCCGTGATTATTCCTTGCAGTTTTGGTCATATAAAGGAGATTTTACCCTATTTTTAGTGCAATGTAGATATTCATACGTCTATAACTTTGGATTCCGTTGAGATGAATTCAATATTTTTACGTTAAAATAAGGGTAGGGGCAGTTTTATGGTAGGGGTTTTGTTCACAGCCCGCGAGTATTTCTTGAAGTTTTGATCAAATAAATCTGATTTTACCCTGTAGATATTCATACGTCTATTACAATGTAGATATTCATGATTGTAGACGTGATTTTACAATGTAGATATTCATACGTCTATAACTCTGGATTCCGTTGAAATAAATTCAATATTTATTCATAAGTATGAAGATAGTTTCATGGGCAATTTGTTGGTAGAGTATATGCGTTCACAGCCCGTGATTATTTCTTGAAGTTTTGGTCAAATAAAGGTGATGTTACCCTATTTTTAGTAGAAAGCAGATACAGTGGCGTTTCGGTTTTATCACTAGTCGTTTTAATCACTACTCGCCCAAATTCACGGTTTTCTATTCGATTTTATCACGATTTTCGTTTCGTTTTTATCACACTTGTTCTAAAACATTCCGAAATCAATATAAAACCAATACATCACTGCCCAGTCCACCAAAACTGTTAAAAAATGTGAACTACGACTCATATATTGTGCAGCTGAACGATTTTGAATAAAAAATTTACATTTTTTTCTCGTTTCACTAAATTCACGGTTTCGTTTATATCACGGTAAAATTTTTTTTGATCGTGATAAAACCGAAAAACCACTGTATTCGTACGTCTATAACTTTGGATTCCGTTAAGATAACATCATTTTTTGCCTTTCTCGTACACTAAGTGTACTGGAAAGGCTATATGTTCACTCCAAAAATGACTTTTTGATAGAAGGCCCGGAGGGTCGAGCCACATATACCAATCGACTCAGCTCGACGAATTGAGGTGATGTCTGTGTGTGTGTATGTATGTATGTGTGTGTGTATGTGTGTGTACAAATAAACTCACATCACTTTTTGGCAGTAAACCTCAACCGATTTTAATGACCGACGGTTCATTCGACGCGGAATCTGGTCCCATTGTTTCCTATTGAAAATGGTTCGGATCGGTCCAGCCGTTCCGGAGTTATGGCCATTTAGGTGTTCCGGACCGGTATCCCTGGAAGGAGCCAGACATGAAAATGCAACAAACCCATGCATGCGACCCATCAAACCGCGACATTTTCGATTATCTGATGAACGGTAAGCAGGAAAATATTCGCAGACCATATATGAACCGGTAGTGCTCCGGAACCGGTTCTGGGTGTCCCGCCGGAAGTGTCCAAATATAAAAGTGAACTAAACCCATGCATGCAACATACCAAATCGCAGATTTTTCTATAACCTGATGAACGGTTAACAGGAAAATAGTCTCAGACCATATCTGATTCGGTAGTATTCCGGAACCGGTTCCGGGTATCCCGCCGGAAGTGGTCATATATAAAAGTGAACCAAACCCATGCATGCGACACATCAAATCGCAGCTTTTTGTATAAGCTGATGAACGGTAAACATGAAAATAGTCTCAGATCATATCTGAATCGGTAGCATACCGGAACCGATTCAGGGTGTCCCGCCGGAAATAGCAAAAAATAAAAGTGAAACAAACACATGCGACACATCAAATCGTGGCTTTTTCGATAACCTTATTGTACGGTTAGCAAACAAATAAACTAAGCCCACATTAGAAACTACTGGTAGTGTTCCGGAATCAGTTTCAGATGTCTCGCCGAAAGTGGCCGGATGAAAAAGAGAACTCTAGCGTAACATGTGATAAGGGCCTACTTCCAAAATGTAAACATTGAGAAACCTGATTGAGATGGTTTCCAAGTATATTCAACAACACTATTTAGAAATCAAACACTCTATCAGTATCACTTATAAGAAATTAGTAGAAAAATTGAGTTTTCGAATAGCAATGGATATTGGCCCTGTTGAAAATTTTCATCGACTTGGGCCCCAGTACTTTGGTCCTTTGACAATAAGCAAATCACTTAGGCGTTAGTACATTGGCTCTTTGACCAACTATGAATCGAGCCATTTTGAATTGCGCTTATTTTGAGCAAAAAGAAGTTAGTTTGCATAAGTTTTCTAGAAAATCCATGTAACATGCCAAAGGGCCTAAGTAAATTTCAGATCTAGCCCACCTTGGGCCCTTTTACGTCGACTTAGGCCCAAACGGAACTATGAATTTACTAAGGCGCTTCAAAAATCATCTAAAAAGTCATGTTTAAATGGGTTTTTGCGTGGGTGAGGAAGTGTGCCGATAGATTACGTATCACTTGATAGGAATAACAGAAAATCTCGTTTGTTTACATTTTCGACTTAGGCCCTTATCACATGTTACTCTAGAACTAAACCAATTTTCGCGACACATTTAATGGCTTTTTAGACATCCTGATGAACGGTTAACAAGAAAAAATATTTCAGATCATATTAGGGAAAACTAGTAGTGTTCCGGAATCGGTTCCGAGTGTCCCTCCGGATGTGGTCAAATGTAGAATGGAACCGAACCCCATAAGGTTTTTTTCGATAACCTGATGAACGGTTTTCAAGAAAATCGCCTCAGACTACGTTAGAGACCACCGGTAGTGTTCCACACATTTTACATGAAACCTATAACCAATGATAATAAAATATAGCCCAAAGTGTGCAGAAAAAACTTTGTCAAAGTGATCTCTGAAAAAAGTTTAATACTAACTTGTAATTGTAATCTTGGTATGGATCAGCCTTCAGTGAAGGTGGTCAAGCAGTCAACTGGAATGACTGATACTTTCAGCTCTGCCTATGCGTTGAACATAACATCGGAATAAGTGCCCCAATTCGATGATGACCTTGATAAATTTCTTGATTTTCTAAATAATGTATTCTCAGGATTCAGAAATTCGTAGGTGGTACAGTTCCAGATCGCTGTTATGAGAATTTCCTGTGTGTGTATTTGATTTTTAGAGGGACTTTAACCTTTCGGTTATTCGTCCCTCGCGAGAATTTCCTCCTTCTCGTCCGTTACCACAACACAGAGATTTGGGGCTGATCACTGACTCTAAGGTGAGATTGATTGCATCGACGGATGATCATGAGTACACAATATTCGAAGAGAAAGGCACTATCACCACTAGGTGGTTTAATCTGGGTTTTTTTTTCGTTTGAATGAAAGTATATATATTAGAGTGGGTCAACGTTCTATGAAGAAAGTTTATAATTGATCGCATCAACCCGGAACAAAGCTTTTTCAAACTATATTATCGTCTAAAACAACTGTGAAAAATTTGGGAGTAGTTGGTCGCGTCCCCATATTCCGCATTGCGATTGAAATTTGTATGGAAATTAGTAAGGTAAAACGTGCTTTTTTGCATTTTTCTCATAAATTGAAATTTTTTGTCTAAAACGATCAAACTAATGACGTTGAAATATAGCCTAGGATATGCCGAAAAACTTTGCCGAAGACCGCAAAGTGATCCGACGCTTGTGAAAAAAGTTATTCGCTTGGTAACTTAGGCCAAAAATTGAGATTTTATTATTGATGTTATTCCTTTACATGTTAAATGTTAAGCACCACCGGGAAATCTGTACGTTATAACTTTTTTCACAAGTATCGGATCGCTTTGCGGTCTTCGGCAAAGTTTTTCGGCATATCCTAGGCTATACTTCAACGTCATTAGTTAGATCGTATTAGACCAAAAAATTCAATTTATGAGAAAAATGCAAAAAATCACGTTTTCCCATACTAAATTCCAAACAAATTTCAATCGCAATTCGGAATACGGGGAAGCAACCAATCGCTCCCAAATTCTGCACAGTTGTTTTGGACGCTAAAAGGAATCGAAAAAGCTTTGTTCCAAAAAATCGACTTTGTTGACCCAGTCTAATATATCTGTATATATATGAGCAGTTTTATGTTAGGGGTTTTGTTCACTGCCCGCGATTATTTCTTGAAGTTTTTGTCAAATAAAGGTGATTTTACCCTATTTTTAATAAATAGCAGAAATTTATACGTATATAACTTTGGATTCCGTTGAGATAAATACAATCTTTTTTCGTTACAACTAGGCAGTTTGTTGGTAGGTGAAATTAAGTGAAGTTTTGGTCAAATAAAACTGGTTTTACCCTATTTTTAGTGCAATGAAGATACGTGTATAACTTTGAATTCCGTTGAGATAAACTCAATCTGGTCTGGCATGGTCTGTCTGAATACTATTCCGACAGACCATGCCAGACCAGATTGAATTTATCTCAACGGAATCCATTGTTATAGACGTATAAATATTAGAGTGGGTCACCGTTTATATGGAAAAGTGAAAAATTCAATGGTATCCCATCAGATCAAAGCTTTTTTGATCCCATTTCAGGACCCAAATAAGTGTGCAAAATTTGGGCACGATCGGTTATGCCTACGTTTTGCGCATCGCGTTTGAAGTTTGTATGGCGTTTTACATGAGAAAACACACTTTTTTGCATTTCTCACATAACAAGCTCGATTTTTTTTAAAACCGTGTAACCGGTAAAGTAAAAACATAGCCTAGAGTGTCCTGAAAAACTTTGTCGAAGACCGTGAAGTGATCTGATGCTTATGAAAAAAGTTATAGTGTTGGCATTGCTTGGCGAAACATCATGATTTTGTTGCTATTGTTATTCCTTTACATGTTAAAACATAAACACATGCATGCGGTTCGTTGGTTATAACTTTTTTCACAAGCATCGAATCGCTTTGCGGTCTTCAACAAAGTTCTTCAGAACATCCTAGGCTATCATTTTACAGTATCGGTTAAAAAGTTTCAGACAAACTTTTTCAACTTATGTCTAAAATGCAAAAAAGTATGTTTTTCCATACAAAATCCCATACAAATTTCAATTGCAATGCGCAAAGTGTAGACGCAACCGATCGTGCTCAAATTTTGCACAAATACTCAGGACCCGAAACGGAACCAAAAAAGCTTTGATCTGAGAAAACGCTTCAGATGACCCACACTAATAAATATCTACATTGCACTAAAATAGGGTAAAACCACATTTATTTGACAAAAACTTCAAGAAACAATCGGAGCCTGTGAACGAATACTCTACCTACAAACTGCCCATGAAAATACCTTCATTTTAACGAAAAAAATGCCTGTTGGTGCATGAGCCTAAAACAAAAACAACTGAAAGTGGAACTTTGCGCGTGACTATCAAATAAAACTTCGTTGTCAGCAAACCGTAGCAACGCGTTACTTTTTGGAGTGACTCAACAAATATTTGCAGAGATGTATTACCGCATATATTACATCATTCTCTCCGCATATATTACATCATTCTCTCAAGCATTTATTAAGATATTCCTCTAGAAAATTATCCATAGATTCTTCTAGAAGTTCTTTCAGAGATTACCCATGATTTATTCAGATCTTCCTTCAGGGATTCTTCCAGATAGTTTTTCGGTGATGCTTCAGGAATGCCTCTCAGCAATTTCTGCAAAAAAATACTCCAGAATCACTTCATTGGCATTTTCTAAGAATTTATCAAGAAATTTTTCTAGCTATCAATGCAGAGGGTTCTCCAGTACTCACAGGTAATGTCTGAATCTGTTTTTTTTTTCAGAAATTCCCTCAGTGGCACTCTGAATATATCCAAGAATTCCTCCAGGCATTCCTTCAAAAATTTATTCAAAACCTTCAACACTTTTATCTTGGAATAACTTCCATAATCCTTCTGATAGCTTACAATGATGTTTTTTTTTTCTAGGAATTAGGGTGGTATTTTAAGGAGTTCCTTCAGGTATTTTCCCAAGCTTCAATTCAGAAAACTGCTCCACTGACACATTCAGTGGTTTTTGTTCAGATACATTTGTTCAGGAATCACTCCAAAAATTTTCAAGAATTTCTTCTAGGAATCTTCAAAGGTATTACCAGGAACTTATAAGGGATTCCTTCATGGGATTTCTTTGGACACTGCTTAAGGGATTATTTCAAGATTTTGTCCAGTATTTTTGTGTGATTTCTGGAATAAACATGTGAAACAATACCTGCAGCAATTATCAAGGGAAACTCAGGAGATATTTCTGGCGGAACCGCCGAGTAATTTCTAAAAAAAAAATCTTGCATCAATGTTTGCAGGAGTCCCTGAATCCTTGGAAGAATATTTTTAGAGAAATTTCTGAAAAACTTTATGACAGATTTTTTGAAGAAATCTCTTGCTAATGCTCCTGAAGGAATCTATGAAGTTCTAAGAAAGTATTTGGAGCTGTCTTTGCAGGAATCTCTGAACCACTTTCTGAAGAAATCTCCAGTGGAATCCCTGTAGAAATCCCAGGAAGAACTCTTGAAAAATTGTCTAGAAGATGTTTTAAAAATCACGAGGAATTTAAGGAGAATTTTCTAGAAAATGTTTAGAGAAGTCCTCAGGAGTGCCTGGAGGAATGCTTCAATGAAATTCTCGGATGATTTTCTGTAAGTATTCCCGAGCAGAAGAAAATAACAAGTGAATAACATATCAAGGTATTTATCTTAAATACTACCATACCTTGATATGCCCTTCATTAGGTGGTAGTAAGAGGCAAAATAACAAAAACGAATACCAAAATTTTGTATAAATAACACCTAGGAAATAACAAGTCTTATTATTTCAATAATGAATGCATACCTAAAAGTTCAAATGCTGTATTTGTTATCCCAAAGTTATTGAATAACAAACCAATAGCATTTATTGTTATTAAATGATTCATATGTTCGATGACTTCATGATGTAATAGCAAATCTTGTTCTTCATTTATTTTCACTGCTAAACCAACAAATACTACATCAATACCAAACTCTGCTCAAATACCTCCAACTGTTATTGTGATATTATCATAACATTTCGTAGAATACCGCAACAATGACAATTTTAGGTATTAGAGCACATGATACTCTTCGCATGGTATTTGTAAGGTATGCCCTTCTGCTCGGGTTCCTTGAAGAATCTGTGAATATATTTGTGAAGAAGTTTTTTTTATCAAAAATTCTGGGAATTATTTCTGTTTAAATTCTTGGAGTTATACTTAGAGGAAATTCCGGAAATATTTCTGGGTGAATCTTGAAGGAAAATCTGTATGAACTTCTGGAAAAATTCTTGCCTGACACTCATTCTTTAGGTTTCGTGCTAACGTAAGAACACTCACAAGACGCGGCGCGACACGGACACAATAATTATCATGAATATTTATGATTTTTTTTTCAGCTTCGCTCGATTCCAATCTATGGTGAGGTTAAATTCATGCACTGCTACACTCGATTTATGAACTTTCCTGTTGTCTGCGGCGGTTTTATGCTCTCTCAAGCAGGCTTGTCCGCACTGAGCGCATGAAAATTCTGCTCTTTGGATTTACACCATCAAGCACATCATAAATTAGAAATCTTTTCGTCTTATCAGATAGAAGGATGTTGAAATATTGTAAATGTCATTTCGAACTGTCAAAAAACCGCACCGCAGAGCCACACAGAGCGCGCAAAGAGATTTTCACCCGGGTGAAAACACTCTAGTGAATTTCACTTTGAACGGCCCGTACGGCGCTGCGGTGTGGTTTTTTGACAGCTCGAAATGACATTTACAATATTTCAACATCTTTCTATCTGATAAGACGAAAAGATTTCTAATTTATGATGTGCTTGATGGTGTAAATCCAAAGAGCAGAATTTTCATGCGCTCAGTGCGGACAAGCCTGCTCAAGCTTGTTTAGATTCTTCCAAGGTGTTTAAATGAGTCCCTAGATAGAATATTAAAAGTTATTCCTGGTGGAGTTACAAATTGAGCCATGGAAAAAATCTTGAAGGAAAAACTAGTAAAATTTCTTTAAGAATCCGTAGAAGAATTTCCGGAGAAACTGCTGGAAGATTTTCTGAAAAAACCTGGTAGATTTTGAGACCGAATTCGGAAGAAATCCGTGTTGCAATATCGGGAAAACATGATAGAAGGCTTCTTGAAGAGATTCTTAAATAAATTTGGGGAGGAATTTTATACACTCAAGCCTACATTTAGGTAGGATCCATTTAGGTAAAACCTATTTAGATCCCTCCATTTAGGTAACGTTACCTAAATAGAAATTGGTTGTGTTCAGAACAGTTGGAGTACTTAAGATTGATGACGTCATACCCGACATTAACCTATCATTCACCTGTTTTTATTTTGGTCACCAAATCCAACATAGACCTGACAGTTGTTCGATGTTGGTCCAACAGTGGCTCAACATACGATAAAAATGTACCCGACTTTGACCCGACATTCAATATTTTTTTCAGTCTGGCGGAATTTTGCAGGGTTTTTTGTGTTCCGTGCCAAGCTAGTCATTTGCATCACAATTCTCACCTGAGACCCTCCAAAACCCCCAAAAACGCCCCTGAAGCCCCTCTCCTCCTGAAACTCCCTTGAAAGTTCTCTGAAACTCCGCATGACCCTCTTTAAATCTCCTATTCGAGTCACTCTCCCTATAGTTAAACTTCTTTGCAACCTTGTACTCCATTTAGGTAATAAACTGAATTCTTTTAGGTAAACATTCTATTTAGGCAGTCCCGACTCATTACCCAAAATGGAAGTTTTGGAGTAAAAGATTCCTGAAGGAAACTCCGGAGAAATTTTTGAAGGAATCCCTGGTATCTAAAGAAATCCTTGGATAAATTTTTAGAGAAATTCTGAACTTTTGTTTGCCAGGGGAAAGCATTTCGGAAGGAATCCGTAGATGATTTCCTGAAATGATTCTCGTACGGATTTCTGAAGCAATTTCTGAGGAAACCCATTACAGCTTTTCTAGACAAATTTTTGGGGAAATTTTTGGATGATCCTCGAGAGGAAATTCTGACAAAAATTCTAGAAGAAATCTTGATACAAGTCATGAAAGATGTCCTAAAAGAGCTTTCAAAAGAATTGAATGATTATTTTACAGTAGTTCATGGAGGAATTCCTATGGATATCCATGTAAGGTTTTCTAAATGAATCCTTCGATAAAATACCTGGATGGATCTCTCAAAGAATTTCTAAAAGAATATCCAAAGGATATCTGAGGAGGATCATGGAGGATTTTTTAACCATGCAAGACTTTCGAAAGTCGGGGCCCGTGGCGCAGTGGTCCACACGTTCGCTTCATAAGCGGATGGTCATGGGTTCGAACCCAGCCCCGGCACTTGCCATTTTTCGTCAGTTGCTCTTCCCCCCGAGAGCAGCTGGCACCTGACCCTCTTCGGAGCATATAGCTCTAACGGACCCGGAATTTGGATATCGGCGAACCGCAACTCATAATGGACGACCCCCAATTGGACTGGAAAAGGAACAGCAGCCAACCACCAGCATCATCGTGCTCATCATTCTACCGTGGACAGGGTAGAAAAGTTGAAGCAGCACAAGGCACCAGTTCGATACAGTTGAATTAGAATAGAATACATGTAGGCGCTGTACAAAAGTGTAAGTGCAGCGTCCAATTGGAATCGCTCACGTAGTGCCCAAGTGGACAAAAGAGCTGTAAATTAGTTTAAGTGATTAAGAATAAAAAAAAAAAAAGACTTTCGAAAATTATCTCTTTAGAAATTTCGGAGTGAAATATCTGAATTAATCTCTGTAAGAAACTGAACAAATCCCTGGAGTAAATTTTCGAATGAATCTTTGTTAGATGTTTTTAAAGAGCCTGTAGAAGAATTTTTGAGGGTATTTTGTGGGGTAATTCTTGAATAAATTTCTGAGAAAATTCTGGGACAATATTCCAAAATTTCCAATACATAAGAAGACACAAAAAATTGCAATATTGAGTTAAGTTATCCAATGTCACTGAGGAAGATTATCTGGTAGTCGAAATACGCGTATCTGTAAAAGGTTAAGCAAAATAGGGCGAAATTAAAAGGTACAAAACTGATTACACTCATTCGAAAAGAATATTTTGAATAGAGGGTTCGAAAAGTCGGTGCAAGATAGGAAAATGGTTAATAAGAGATTTTTTATTCAAGTATAGGAGAGCAAAAGCATTTAGGAAGCAAATTTTGCTTACATATTAGGGCGCAAAAATATGAATAAAAACCAGATAAGCGATTTCTTATATGCAGTAAAGCAGAAAAATAAGATTCATAGTTATGAGTCTTGCTCCAAGTTACTCACTGAGTAATCAGGTCTAAAAAGTTCTCAATTGAGATGTTAAAAAATGTAAACTCCCAGTATTAACGCCTTTTTTGCGCTTTTATACATGTAGAAAATAACTCCTCAGTAACTTGATAATTTTGTGGCTATATCGGTCTCTTTTCTACTCATAGTATATGGGAGTAGAGATCAAAGTGGATAATGAAATGATAGATATGATAGAATTCGCTAGGTAGCGAACAAGTGTGAAAATTTTATAGAAGGTG
This sequence comes from Aedes albopictus, assembly GCF_035046485.1. Taxonomy (NCBI): domain Eukaryota; kingdom Metazoa; phylum Arthropoda; class Insecta; order Diptera; family Culicidae; genus Aedes; species Aedes albopictus. The sequence continues at coordinate 517,603,050 of NC_085137.1, read as the reverse complement.
AAATTAGGCAAGTAGGCCATGTATTGAACAAATACATCGAATGCGTGAAACTTCTGCCGTGCGACCTGTGCTTTTAAACAGATCGGCTTGGTTGGTTGGTAGTTCATACCACCTTACCAAGACTGGCAAAAGTTTCAGGCACCCGACTGCCTATGTATTGTTCTGTTTTCATCACAAATTCTATCGATCGGTAGCTTTTTTGGAAGTAAAACTTTACTGAGGAGTTATTTTCAACATGTATAAAAGCGTAAAAAAGGCGCTAATACTGGGAGTTCACGTTTTTTGCATCTCAAATGAGAACTCTTTGGACCTGATTACTCTGTGAGTAACTTGGAGCAACCTAGATGACACCACTATCTACTACACAGATACCTAAGCTGATTGAGAAAAGAAGTCAATAAATGAACACTTTATATTCACAGGAACTAATAACCTTAAAAGCGTACCGCCTTCAATTACTCTTCGTATTGACCGTTAAAACTGAATATAATGCAGAATCAATGTGAAACGTGACAGCTACTTAAAAAGGCAACCACCCGCGCGAACAGCCTACTGCGATCTACTCCACAACGATGTCATGAACACTTTACCTCTAAACCATCATCTTCATATTTAACCAAAATAATATATTTCTCCAAATGCCGTCATCTAGCCCAATTCTGGCCTACTTGTTTCATCTAATTGCAAATAATATAAATTCGTTTCCTATGTATTACCCCATAACCCGCAGATTCTTCATGACCGGATACCTTCCGGTGGGCTTCGAGTTTGCCGCCGAGCTGACCTACCCGGAACCGGAGGGAACCTCCACCGGGCTGCTGAACGCGGCGGCCCAGGTGTTCGGCATCGCCTTCACCATGATCTACTCGGAGATTCTCAACAGCACCGGCGACATCATCGCGAACGTAACGATGGCTGTGATGCTATTCATCGGTTCGGCCGTTACGGCCATCATCAAGTCGGACCTGCGGCGCCAAGCGGCCCAGAACCCGACCGGTGCTTAAAGTGCCCATCTGCAACTCCCATCGCAATTGTTCTCTGTCATGGTTGGTAAGAAAAAAAAAACCCGTCACCCGATCATGTAAAACGGATTTTTTAGGGAAAACAATTTTTCAAATCTTGAGAAAGAGGATGATTAGAGAAAGTGTATATTTTGCTGTTATTTATTCGCGCCGTATCACACGTTGTTGATTGGAAAGATATTTAAATTATTTTTATAGCAAAATGAACATAAGAAGTAGCAAATTTGAAAACCCAAACCAAATAACTAGAAGACGAACAAAAATTGAAAATTTCGGTGGATTTCAGTCTTCCAAAATCCGCTCGGGGTAAGTAGGCTGCGGAAATTAATTAGCCGTCGAGCAAACTGTAATCGGATGCCGTCAAGTGAATTCTTCCGCGAAACCCGAATTTGACTGCGCTTCTCGCTCGACTTGGTAGGCGGGGTGCGTCGCGACGCGACGCTGGTAGGGTGTGAAAGTCAATTAAAATTCGTTTTAACATTTTCTATTTTCCCGCAGACGCGGGCGTTTATGAAGGTAGTAGGTATGCTGAGAGAAGTGCTGGAAAACCGACGACGTTGCGAATATCTTCAAGAATGGTGGGTGGGCGTTCGGCAGCATACAGCTCTGGAAGAAAACGAGCGAAAAACAAGATAAACTAATTGTGAGCATTAATTTTGTTGTGGTTTAAAAATGGCGCTCGAATTAAGCACGTGACCCTTTTTATGCAGCAATGATTATATATAGGAGGCTATGTTATGTTGAACATAGCAACCGATAAATTTCATGTTCGCAATTTAGGATCGCAGTCGCCATAGTTAATTATTTTTCGTGATATAATGCTTGCTTTGTGATAAACAATTCAGTACAACGATTGGGCCTTCTCAGCCAACTTCAAGTTTCAGTTACCAGGCAATATTTTTTAAAACGAAGTCTATTTTTGCACCCACAAACAGCCTTTATTTTCCAAACAGCTCTAAAGTCTATCACAAATGTACCCATGGCTCTGTCCGCACAAATCATCGTTCCAATCCGTTCCGGCAGTTCCGGCGTGGAAGAAGCTTCTCACCAGCATGCATCTCGTTTTGGCCCAATCCCCTTCCTGGCTAATCAGCGTCATCTCCGCTTCGTTGAACGTGAAGGTCCACGCAATGTTCCGATCGATGTCCTGATCGGTAGCCCAAAAGTCCTGATCTTTGTACTGGGGCTGGTTAAGTAGCCTGCCTAGTTCGTTGTAGTCGTCTAGGGACTGTGCCGTGGCCAGCTGCATGCCCTTGTCCTTGCAGTTTGACCAAGCTTCTTCGTATGTTACCTTTCCGTTTTGAAATTCATAAGTTCTTGATTTGGCGCCTACTTCGAGTAAGAATAGCGTGAAAATAGGTACGGCAACATGGAGTAACGAGCACATTTTGTGTTTTGAAAGTTCTAACCTGATTGTCATGCCCTATAAAGGTACTATAGCTGCTTGTTGAAACTAATTTCACACTTGATTGGTTTGTTCCACAAAACTTTGTTATGATACAAGCTTCAACCTGCACATTGGGTGAAATCGGCTGTGTCCTTTCATTAGCATTAAGCAAGTCACTCAAATTTGCGTCGGAGTTTATTTCTGCGTACATATTGCAAGAGAGATGGATCGTTCAAAGGCTGAATGTCACAGGCAAGCTGAACTTTTTTTTCTTCCCCTGTTGGGGAAGTTAAGCCACTGCATCCAATAGGCTGAACTTTTATGGCATAAGCTGAGCTAACATGGAGACATACCGCAGTATACATCGCACAGTGGTTCCAGCCCCATATGAGGGCGGTCATCAATATGATTTTATCGAGTTTTATGATGAAACCGCTAAATTTGATGCATATTTGCATTCCAAATGCGTTTTTGTATTGTTTATGAAAAATGGGCTCAATCGATTTTTTAGCCTTACGGAGCCGAAATTCATTATTTTGCAGTTTTAGTTACCAACTGATTTAGATATACTAATATTAGTTTAGGCGGTCCACGGTAGTCAAAACTGCTCAAGAATAGTGAAACGCGCATAACGTGATGGATAAAGAGGGTGAAAGTTGGAAAAAAGTGCTCCGTTTAATGCAATGCGGGATGTATTTGTTAGTTTTTGAATAAATTGAAAGTACGTCACTTAAGTGACTACTACCAATCTGGTCGCAAACGGTTGCAGCTAAATTCACCAGTAAATCATTGTTTCAGATTATAGGGAAGTTTTATAGAAGAACGTCCGAAGGGGTCGGAAGGGGAAACATTTTTTTCGGCTTGTTGAAAATTTTCAGTTTTGTATACCTTGTGGAAAAAGCATCTAACTCAGTCACACTTATTCAAATAAAATGATAAAGAATGACATCTAAATTTGTGATAAACATCGATTTCAATTATGTAAGAATCGAACACAATCAATCAAATACATGCCGAATGGATGAGACTTTTTAATAGAGTGATAAATGCATAGGACTGAAATTAGAAAAATTCAAAAAAAAATCTATTCAAGAACATCCACTTTCATGAGCTCTGCGGAAAAGTTTCGGCAGACATTTGAAAAAAGTAATGATTGTCTCTAGTTATTAAAGCAATAAACTTGATGTTTCCGCAATGATATCACAGATTCATTAAGGTCAAATTTTTGGATTAATGACCTATGGCGGAACCACTGTGCACCGTAGTAAACCCTAGAGAATCTAAATAAATCTCTGAAAGGACTTCTAGAGGAATCCCTGAGTGTACTCGAGGAGGAATCCTTGAAGGAATCCCTGAAGAAGTTCCTGAGGGAATCCCTGAAAAATCTCTTGGAAGAATCACTGAAGGAACTTCAGAAGAAGCAACATAAAAAGCTTTTGGAGATATGCCTGATGGAGCTCCTAGAGAAATTGCAAAACAAATTTTAGGTGGAATCGCAAGATGAACTTTGTAAGGAACCCCTGAAGACCTGGAAGAAATCCTAAAGGTGAATCCATAAAGGTATACCTGGAATGAGTTTCTTGTGGAATCCCTGATAAAGTTCTCGGAGAAGTCCTTGAAGGAGTTGCTGACAAAATCTCTAAATTTCTCTGAAGGTATATCCGAAGGAACGTATTTCCATAGGAAGTGAAAAACGTCTATAGGCATCCTTAAAAGATCTCCAGGAGAAACCACTAACGGATTATCCGAAGGAATCTCTGAAAAAAAAAAAACATGAATGAATTCCTGAGGAAATTGCTTATGAATTTTGGGAAGAAATTCCTGGAGGAGTCCCTGAAAGAGTTTTTATAGGAATCCCAAAAGGAGTTTTTTTGGAGATATCCCTGAAGGAGTTTCTTGAAAAGTTGCTCCATCGATTCCGGAAGAAATTCCTCAAATAATACCAGGGGAAGTCCTTAAAGGTATTCATGGAGGTATCCCTCAAAACATCCAGATGAATCCTTGAATGAATTCTTTAAGAATTTTTGAAAGATTTCAAGGAGCAATTCCTGGAGAAATCCCAGAAGAAGTTACTGGAGAAAGCCCTGTAGAAACACCTGGAGAAATCCCTTAAGGAATTCCTAGAGGAATCCCACAAGGAAATTCGGGAGAAAACCCTCGAAAAATTCCAGTTGGAATCCCCAAAAGGATTCCTGGATTTTCCTGAAGATGATCCTAGGTCCCCTATAGCCACAGCTATAAAGGCGTGAGTATTTAGCATGACCATTCTTAGGGTGACGGGTTCGATTCCGGCTCGGTGCAGGAACTTTTCGTAAAGGAAAATTCCTTGACTTCCTCGGGGAAGAAGAAGAAAAGAAGAAGAAGAATGATAAGAAGAAGAAGAAGAAGTTCCTAGAAAAAAATATGAAATAGTTTCTGCAGAAATCACTAAATTCTTGGAAAAATCCTTGAAGGAATTGCACAAAAATTCCCTGAAGGAATCTTCGAGAGAATACTTATAGAAATCTCTCCAAAAATTTTAGAAGAAATCCAAGTAAAAAATCCAAGAGGAACCCCCGACAAATCCCCTATAGAATCCCAGAAGGAATTCCTGGAGGAATCTCTGAAGTTCCTGCAGCAACTTCTGGTGATCCTTGTAGAAACTCCTTTGGGAATCGCTGTAAGAGTATCTAGAGGAGTCCATTAAGAAATTTAAGAAAACAATCCTCAAGGAACCCAGGCGAAGTACCTCAAAGACCTCCAGTGGGAATTTCTGAAGAAATTCCTTGAAAAAACTCTCAAGTATGAAGAAATTCCTGGAGGAGTCCCCGCAAAAATCCACAAAGAATACTGAAGAAGTTCCAGGAGGAATCCCTGAAGGAGTTGATGAAGATATCCCTCGAGGAATTCCAAAAGAAATTATTCTAGGAACTTCAAGAGAATTCCAGGGTAAATCTCTCTCAATTTTTTAAGAAATTTCTGAAGGAAACCAAAATGAACTTTCTGGATGAATACCTTTAAGAATTCCTAGAAGAATTCAAGAAAAAAATCCTGGGAGAATCTCTAAAGGATCTTCTACTAAAATCATTGAATGAGGAGAAATCCTTTTCGGAACGGAACTTCCAAAGGAATGTCTGAATGAATTTCTGAATAAATTTCACGAGGAATTGCTGTAAAAATGCCTCGAGGAATCCTTGAAAAACTTTCTGAATAAACCCCTAATGAAATTCGTGGACGAATTCAAATAAATTTATGAGTGAATTTCAGTTAAAACACCTGACGGCGCATTTGAGAAAATTCATGAAGAATCTCATGAATGAACCCCTGTAGAAACCCCGGAATAACTTGCTGGATGAATCCCTGAAGAAATTCCATTATTAGTACCTGAAAAAAATGGAAGAACTTTGAAAAAAATCTTGAAGAAATCGTTGAAGGAACTCATAGAGAAACCCCTGAAGTAGTTCTTCGAGAAACCCTAATCCCTCAGAGGAAATTCTTCAAAAAGCTTCCAAAAAATTTTCTTAGAATTACAGGAGAAATCCCTAAGAAAGTTCTTGGAGGAATCTTTGAAGAAAATCTTGGTGAAAGCTCTCCAGCAATTTCAGGAAAAGTCTCTCATGAAATTCCTGGAGGAATCACCGAAGAATCTCAAGAAAGAGCTCCAGGAAAAATCTCTGAAAGAATATCTGTATGATTGTAGAAATCTGAAAAACAGAGTTACAGAAAAAATCTTTCCAGCAAGAACAGGAGACATTTCTCCAGTAATTTCAAGAGAAATCTCCCAAAGAATTCAAGGGAAAATCCCTGAAAGATTTCAATATGTAACACTTTCTAGAAGTAATCCTTGAAGAAACTCCTGAAAATATCACTGAAGGAGGTCCTGAAAGAATCCCCAGAAAAAAAATATCAAGGAAATCTAGGCGAAATACCAATGGAAATACCTCTAACAATTCCAAGAGAAATTCCTGGGGGAATTCCTGGAAAAATCCTAGAAAAGGAGATCCTTCAGAAATCTATGAAGGAGGTCCTAGAAAATTCCTGAAGGAGTTCCTGGAGAAATTTCTCTAGCAACTTCAAGATAAATTTCTCAAAGATTGCCAGAAAAAAATCTATAGGAATTGAAAAAGTAATTCTTAAAGGATCTCATAAAAAACGTTTATAAATAAATTTCTCAAGGAATCCCGGGAAAAATCCCACAAAGAATTCTGGAAGAAACTTCTTAATGAACTCCTGCAGGAATCCCTGAAGAATTCCTGAAGAAATCTTTGAAGAAGTTTCTTCGAGAACTTTCTCAAGAAATTCCAAAAGAAATCTACCATGAAATTCAAGGAGAAATCCTTCAAGAAATCTCTGAAGAATCCACTGGAAGTGCCCTTGAAGGACTTCCTGAAGAAACCCCTTAAGGAATTCCAGGAGAAATTTCTCAAAGAATTGCAGGAGAAACCTCTTAACAAATTACTAAAAAAAATCTGGACGAATCCCTGAAGGAACTGCTAGATGAATCGCCAATTAAATTTCTAGAGGAATTGCTAAATAAATTCCGGGACCAATCCCTGAAGAAATCCCTGGAGGAAACCATGCAAAACCTTTCTGGATGAATCCATTACGGTACACAGATCGAAAAAAGAGTGTAAAGTTCTGTGACATATGATGCACATGGTTGGAGCGTGGGATATCACAGAAGTTTACATGACATAATGTAAAAGTCATAAAATATCATGTAAACTTCCATTATATGTCATGTAATTCAGCATGACTCTGTGTGTTTACATGCCATATAACACAAATTTACATGATATATCATGTAAACCATCATAACATTAAGTTTACATGACTAAACTGAAGTTTACATGACGTGTAAATATCATTATTATTATCTGTGTAGTTCTGGAGGAATTATAGATAAAATTTCTAGAGGATCTCTGAGGGAACCTTCAGAGAAATCCTTGAAATAACATTGGGAGAAACCTCCTACAAAACTTCAAGAGAAATGTTTGAAGGAATTCCTGAATAAATCCTTGATTGAATTCCTTTGCTAATAACTGAAGGACTCTTGAATCAATCCATGATGGAGTTCCTGGAGAAATCATAGAACAAATTCTAAAGAAATTTCTAAATGAATTCCAGGAGAACACTCCTGACGAAGATTTTTAAAAAAAGCTCTGGGAAAAAAATTGGATGAATGCGAAAAGAAAATAATGGAGGAATCTCTGAAGGAACTTCTGGATAAATGATGGAATTAACTAACGGAACTTCTGGAGGTATGCCTGAATATTTTTTTAAAGTAACTCTTGGAAGATTGACAGATTTTCTCCTGGAAAAGTACCACTATGCGGACAAGCGTTGTAGTTTTAATATTCATCCATACTATTTCATCTAAGATTCCTTCAGAAAATGCATCTGGGATTTCTCTAGGAACTCTCCAGGGATTCCTACTTGGATTCATGCAGAAATTTGTTGTAAGTCCTTCAAGAAATCTCTCCAATTCCATTGGGGTAGCTTACGGGCTTCTTGTATTTTTTTTTTTTTCAAAGTATGCATCCAGAAATTCCACCTTAATTTCCACTAGGAGTTACTTATTGAATATCTCCAAGATTTTTCTGAGATTCCTACAGGAACTTTTTCAGCGATTTCAGGGAATATTCCTAGAACAATTCATGTGAAATTTTCTGACAGAATTCCTGTGTACATTTTCTATTGGAAACGTTGAAGAACTTCCTGGAGGAATCTCTAGGGAATTTCTGAGAAAATTCTTGGAGAAATTTATGCGAAATTTTCTGGAAGAATTCTGGACATTTTTTAAATAATTCCTGCAGGAATTCCTAAGAAGACTTCTGGAGGAATTTCTGAAAGAATTTCTTTAGAAATTCCTTATGGTAATCATGGGAAAATTCCTGGGGATATTTCTAAGTTACCAGAGAAGTTTAAAGAAGTTCCTGGAAAAAATCTGGAGGATTTTTTGTGGAAATTTCTGGGAAAATTTTTGAAAAAAAATTCTAAGGAAATTTGCAAGGAAATTGAAAAAATTGGATATTTGCTAATGGAAATCCTGGAGAATTTTCCGAAGGAATCTCTCGTGGATTGGTCGTGGATTGGTAATGGAATTTCTGGAAAATTACCTCGGAAAATTCCTGGGAAATATCCTGGAAAAATGCCTGAGATAATTCTGAAAGAATTCCTTTTGAATTTTCTTATGAAAATCTTGAGGAAATTCCTGGGGAAATGTATGAAGGAATACCTAGGGAAAATTCGGAAAATTCGTAGAGAAATTCGTGAGGAAATTCTTGAAGGACTCGCATGGAATTTTTGAAGGAACTTCTCAGGAAATTCTTTGACAATTTCCTGAGGAATTTCTAGGAGAAATTTATGAGGAAGTTTGTGAATTTATTTTTACAGGAATTTTTGAAATAATTCCTAGAAAAATTTACGGGAAAAATGCTGGAGGAGTTATAAATAATGGAAAAAAAACTAGAAGAAATGAACATGGACATTTAAGGCAAAACTGGGAGCATTTCCTCATTTTTTTTGGTTTTTGATTGTTTATTAAATAACGAAGCAATATTTTTAAAATCGGTTTTCGTGCACAGAGTATGGATCAGGGTATCTTCTGATTCTTTTACGCGGTAGAAAATGTTTTTCGTTTTCGCAGAAACCATTTTTAGTGAAATTTTGTTCAAAAATGGTTTCTGTAAAAACGAAAAACATTTTCTACCGCGTAAAAAAATCAGAAGATACCCTGATCCATACTCTACATGTGCACGAAAACCGATGTTGGAAATATTGCTTCGTTATTAAATAAAAAAATCAAAAACCAAAAAATGAGGAAATGCTTCCAGTTTCGCCTTAACCTTTCAGGACGTGCGCCATCAGGCAACCGAAACTGCACCGCGCTCGCGCTGTATACGCCGAGCGAGGTTTTTTGGTGGTGTTGTACTTTTTACAACAGCGCGCGTCCTGAAGCGTTAAGGGTATTTTAATGGAATTTCTCTGTGGAATACTTGAAAGTGTTTCTTAGTAAATTCATGGAGAAATTTCTTGAAGAATTCTTGTAAAAAATAAGAAGAAATGCTTGGTGGAATTTTGGAGTGGAGGGGAGTGGGTCTGGGGAGATTTCATGACGGGATTCCTGTGGAATTCTCCGAAAGAATGTCTGAAGGATCTTGGAAAATTTCTAGTGAAATTCCTGGGGAAATACCAAGAGCAATCCTGGGAAAATTAATGGACCAACTTTTTGCGGAAATTCGTGGAAGAATCCCTCGGAAATTTGCAGAAAGAATTCCTTCTGTATTTTATCAATGGAAGTCCTAGAGAAATTCCTGCAGTAGTTACTGAAGAAATTTCTGAGGAAATTTCTGAAGACATTCGGGGAAAATTCCAGAGGAATTCTTGGGGAAATTTCCAAAGAAATGCCTGGGGAATTTCCTAGGCAGATTTCTAAAAAAAAAATCAAGAGGATATTTTTGAAGGAATCTCTCTATACAGTCTTGAGGAGATTTTGGGAAAATTCCTTAACAATTTTCTGAGGATTTTTCCGAAAATTCCCGGAGGAACCTCGGAAGCACTCTTGAAGGATTTTTTATAAATATTCCTATAGAAATTCCATAGAAATTTTTTAGAGGAATTTCTGAGAAACTTTCTAAAAGAAATCCGGGGGAATCCCGAAAAGAATTTCTATTGAAATTCCCAATTAATAATCAAATTCCTGAAGAAATCTCTAGAGAATACATAAAGGCATTCCTGGGGGAAATTCCTGAGGAAATTTTTGACAGAATTGCTGAGGAAATTATTGGAGGTGCTTCTGGGTAAATTTCTGAAAAAAATCCAAGAAAAAATATCAGAGGAACTCCCTAAAAAGTTCCCAAAAAAAAAATTAAATCCCTAATGGAAATCCTTTTCTGCAGGGATTCCTGGTGAAATTTCTAAAAGAATTTATGGAGATATATCTGAAAGATTTCTTGGGGAATATTGAAAATTTCTGGGAGGGTCTATGGAGGGTCTTGGAGAAATTTCTGAGAAATATCCAATAGAATTCCTGAGAAAATTTTTGAAGGAGCATCTGGATAATTTTTTCAAGAAATACTGGGAAAATTCTTGGAGGAATCTGTGGAGAATTCTTAAATGTACTTCTGGGAAATTTCCTAAAAAAACTCTGCAGAAACTTCTGAATTTCATAGAAATGTTTTCGAAAATAGCTTGAAAATATACTTTGAGATTTTTTTTGTATATTGAGGAACTTACTCTTCGTCATGGTTTTTTTTAATCCTGTAGGTCTCAGAGTAGGCCTCAAATCCTTCCCAACCAAGCTGAGTTGTATGCCCAAATTTCAGGCAATCCGGCCCACATAAACCCCCCATGACGAAGAGAACAAACCTGTCGATAATACCGTTCGTCACCCTATTAATGGATAAATTCCGGCGCTGTCTCAAGATACGTGTTGAAGAAATTGCAGGAGGAACCCTGTAAAAAAATGGAAGTGTGAATGCGTAGGAATCCATTAAAAAAATCTTTTGAAAGCATCCCATATGGAATCTGAGTAAAACTCAATTGAAAAACTTGGAGGATTACTAGAAGAAATCTTGGAGGAAATTCCTGGAATAATCCCACAAGAAAATCCTAATCAAGTCCTGCAGGACTTTCAGGGCAACCATCCTAAATAAAAATGCCAGAAGGAATTCTTGGAGGAGTCTCAGAAGAAATACTGTGGGGGAACTCCGGGAAAAAAATCCGCAAAAATCCAGAAAAGAATTCTCGGATCCCTGAGCAAATACCCACAGAAATGTCTGAGAGAATTCCCGGAGCCATCCCAGAGGGAGTTTCTGGAGGATGCTCTGGGGAAGTGTGTAGAGGCATCTCTGAGGAAGTTCCTAGAGGTATCCCTGATGTATTCCTCTAGGATTTCTCAGATATTCCTTTAGAAATTCCCTCAGAGATTTCTCTAAGAACTCCCGCAGGGATGCTCTAGAAACTTCCACATGGTTTCTTCGAGGAGCTTCTGGAATTTCCCAGGGAATTGCTCTTAGGGGATTCCTCTTAGAATTGCCCAAGGGATTCCTCTAAAAATTCCCCAGGGGATACCTCTAGGAACTCCACAGAGGATTCCTCTTAGAACTCCCCAGGGGATTCCTCTTAGAATTTCCCAAGGGATTCCTCTAGGAATTCACCAGGGGATACCTCTAGGAACTCCCCAGGGGATTCTTCTAGAAACTCCACGAGGGATTCCTCTTGGAACTCCGCAGGGGATTCCTCTTGGAACTACCCAGGGGATTTCTCTTGGAATTCCTTAGATGATTCCTCTTGGAATTCCTCTTGGAGTTCTCCAGGGAGTTCCTCTTGGAATTCCCCAGTGGATTCCTCTTGGAATTCTCCATGAAATTCCTCTTGGAATTCTCAAGGGAATTCCTCTTGGAATTCCCCAGGGGATTCCTCTTGGAATTCCCCAGGGGATTCCTCTTGGAATTCCCCAGGGGATTCCTCTTGGAATTCCCCAGGGGATTCCTCTTGGAATTCCCCAGGAGATTCCTCTTGGAATTCCCCAGGGGATTCCTCTTGGAATTTCCCAGTGGATTCCTCTTGGAATTCCCCAGGGGATTCCTCTTGGAATTTCCCAGGAGATTCCTCTTGGAATTCCCCAGGGGATTCCTCTTGGAATTCCCCAGGGGATTCCTCTTGGAATTCCCCAGGGGATTCCTCTTGGAATTCCCCAGGGGATTCCTCTTGGAATTCCCCAGGGGATTCCTCTTGGAATTCCCCAGGGGATTCCTCTTGGAATTCCCCAGGGGATTCCTCTTGGAATTCCCCAGGGGATTCTTCTTGGAGTTTCCCTGGGGATTCCTCTTGGAATTCCCCAGGGGATTCCTCTTGGAATTCCCCAGGGGATTCCACTTGGAATTCCCCAGGGGATTCCACTTGGAATTCCCCAGGGGATTCCACTTGGAATTCCCCAGGGGATTCCACTTGGAATTCCCCAGGGGATTCCACTTGGAATTCCCCAGGGGATTCCACTTGGAATTCCCCAGGGGATTCCACTTGGAATTCCCCAGGGGATTCCACTTGGAATTCCCCAGGGGATTCCACTTGGAATTCCCCAGGGGATTCCACTTGGAATTCCCCAGGGGATTCCACTTGGAATTCCCCAGGGGATTCCACTTGGAATTCCCCAGGGATTCCACTTGGAATTCCACAGGGGATTCCACTTGGAATTCCCCAGGGGATTCCACTTGGAATTCCCCAGGGGATTGCACTTGGAATTCCCCAGGGGATTCCACTTGGAATTCCCCAGGGGATTCCATTTGGAATTCCCCAGGGGATTCCACTTGGAATTCCCCAGGGGATTCCACTTGGAATTCCCCAGGGGATTCCACTTGGAATTCCCCAGGGGATTCCGCTTGGAATTCCCCAGGGGATTCCACTTGGAATTCCCCAGGGGATTCCACTTGGAATTCCCCAGGGGATTCCACTTGGAATTCCCCAGGGGATTCCACTTGGAATTCCCCAGGGGATTCCACTTGGAATTCCCCAGGGGATTCCACTTGGAATTCCCCAGGGGATTCCACTTGGAATTCCCCAGGGGATTCCACTTGGAATTCCCCAGGGGATTCCACTTGGAATTCCTCTTGGATTTTGCTATGGGATTTCTCTTGGAATTCCCCACAGGATTCTTCATGGAATTCTCCAAGGATTCCTCATGGAATTCTCCAAGGATTCCTCATGGAATTCCCCCGGGGATTACTCCTAGAATTTCCTCGTAAATTCCTCTTCGAATTCTTTCGGGATTTCTCCTGGAAGTCTCCCGTGTATTCTTCCTGGAATTTACCCAGAGATTCCTCCTGGAATTCTCCAGGGGATTCCTGCAGTAATTCCCCCGGAGATTCCTTGAGGAATTCCACGGGGATTCCTCCAGGAATTTTCCGAAGATTGCTCCGGAAATTCCTTCAGTAATTCCTGGATGTGAATAATTTTTGGATGAATTGCTGTAATTGCTGGATGAGTTTACCGTGAAATTTCTGGATGAATGCTCTCAGAAATTTCTGAAGGAATTTCTAGACAAATATCTGGACGAATTGCCAAAAATATTTCTGGGCGAATTTTCGGAGGAGTTTCTTAAGGAATTGCTGGATAAATTACTGATGGAATTTGTAAAAGAATTGCTGAATGTTTTCCCGCAGGAATTTCTTGATGAGTTGTCGGAAATCTTAGTTAAGGAATTCTAAAAGGAACTAATACATGAATTTCCCGAGGGATCTCCGGAGGATTCCTGGTAGAGCAGCTTCTGGAGTTCCCGGAGGAATTCCCGGATGATTTCCCAGAAGAACTTCTGAAGGAATTTCTGAAAGAATTTCTTTAAGAATTATTGTAGAAAATTATGGATTAATTCCAGGAAAAAAAACTGGACGAACTCCCCTCAAGAGTGTCTTGAGGAATTCTCGGAAAAAAAATCTAAACTAATTCCCGGAGAAATTTCTGGACGAATAACCGGAATAATTTCTAATGGAATTGCTGGATAAAATTCCGAAGGAATTTCTTGAGGTATTCTAGTAGAAATTTATGAAGGAATTCCCGTAGGAAGTTCTAAAGGAATTCCTGGAGGAGTTTCTAGAGGAATTTCTGGATGAATTCTCGGAAGAAGTTCTGTGGGCATTCCCGAAAGTTTTTCTAAATAATTTCTGTAGGATTTTTTTTTTTGTATTGTATTGTATTCATTTTACGAAACGGTAAATGTAAACGGTAAACGGTGTTAGTTTTTAACTTTAAGTCATGTCAAGGAAAAATTTGCCGAGAATTTTTTGGAATAATTTCTTGAGGAATTTCCAGAAGAATTGCTGGACAAATTCTCGGACGAATTCCTACTGTAGAATACTGAACATAAAACAGAATGCGAAAATTAATTCAAACCAACTAAAAAGTACTTGGTATACCGACGGATATTTAACTTTTCTTAATAACAGATGATTTTCAAAAATCTCTCTCCAGTGCTCTCTGTTGTAACGTTCATTCGTTCCTGAAGATGTATTTGTGTGTTTTCAAAGGAAGCCTGAAATCTACCGATAGTCATTATAGTATAATGCTTGAAATCAGATTGCCAAAAACAAACATAACACTATCATTGAAACCAAAGGATTGTCGCCATAAAACGAAACAAATTAGAAAAAAATGTATCCAAATTGACGAAAAAAGCATATTTTATCAAACTAATGTCACCACGTGGAATAGTTAGTTTTAGCTGTGATAAAACCCCGTTGAATTAGACTAGAAAAATACAATAACGTGCGAGAAGTGTTACAAACTAGAAACTAAGGTCAATATAACTTTATACAACCCACAGAGAAAACAGGATACGTACCGAAAACAGAAGAAAAAAGTGACAATAAACTTACTGCATGATACGAAAGATTTATTTATATGTGAATGAACTATAGAAACCCATCTCCCATCTATTGTAATCCTCTCTAACTAACAATATATAAACCTTTTACACGTCCTATTGAAACTATACTGTAAAGCAAACATGAATCCCCACTCAAAACAGCATACGCCCTCAAGATATGCACCATAGAAGCCGTGTCGGCAGCGGAAAACCTCTAAGCCCATCGGTCGCGTTGTCACATGGCTAAGGACATGATACCGTTCAGCGTAGCTGCACACTAGACATCCAACCCAGCATCACCAGTGCTGGAACACGCGGCTTTCCAAATGCAAACCATTCGCTCCTTCCCCTCTCCATTCCACATGGAAAAGATTTCGACTTTCCAAGAAGGACATCACCTCGAGTCGAGTGACGGTCGATGTTGATCCCATTTCCCTGTGAAAGCCCCTAGCCAATACCAGCCCTGGTGACGATGGAAGCCGGATGTTGTGGGTTGATTCTTTCCGGCCACCGAACACAGTTCTCACAAACGCGGCGCGATAATCGCCTTTGCTTAGACAAAGCAGGCGTTGGATAGGAAGGGGAAACCAAGCGTTTGTCGGCTTGCACGCAAGTTGCCCCCATGTGGCACAGTGGAACCGAACCGCCGTGCGAATCGTCCAAAATCCAAACACAACACCCAATGACAATATGGAAAATACCTTTAGGAAAACCAAACCATACCTACTAAATAATTGCCAACAAAATGTGTCTAAGCGAAAGAGTAGAATGTTGAGAAGCGATGTTCAGCACCGTTAGGAAATATAGATACGTAACTGTTACGACGTTTAGCGCGTGTGTGTGTGTAAGGTAGGACCCAAGTAACACAGAAAACATCTTCAGAAATCAAACCATCAAAAGATGTTATATAATTGCATTATAAGTGCATCAGAAAAAATCTTGTGTTATTTTAAAGATTGATTAATGTTAGCGAATGACAAAGAGCAAACAAATATCAATGGATTTGTATTGCAAAGAAATACGTTGATAATACAATTATTTCACACTTTTAGAGCATTAGTCATCAATCAGCATTCACTTTTGACAGCAGCCAATGTTTATGTACCCACTTCATAAGACTTTGTGGTTTGATGATGCGAGAACGAAGTGCGGCTATATGTTACATTCAGGAAAGCCACCGCAATGATGTGAGAATAAACATGCCAACAGCAGGATTTGAACTCAGTTCCAACGCGGTCAACAGTCTGATATCTGGCAAAGTTTCCTTTAATAACCAAGTGCCCCCGCGAAAAGCAGCAGCTGTGATTTCGCCCGGTTCACCTTTCCATCATATTCCGTTCTCACGTGACGTTCTCACGTAAAACATCCTATTCCGATGATCAACCCAACAACACAAATCTGGAAGCGTCCGATCGGTCGACTTACACTAGCGCTACGCTCCATTAGCAATCCCAAATCATCAACTAGGAATCATTCGACGAATCTACACACATCAACCACCGAGGCTTCCAAAGCACCAATCTCGTGTGATTCGTTGTCTATCATTGAACGGCTGGTTAATTTTTCCAACACGCGAACAGATTCACGGATCAGCATTTGTACCAGACATGGGATAGTCGATTCTGACCATTCACTGTGAATTTGCAATCTATAATCTATAGCAACAAAATTCCGGACCATCAGCAGAGCGATTTGTTTTTATTTACTGTTGATAGAATTTTGACGTTCTGACAGATAAAGCCAGGCCAATAAACCTGTTCTAATGTAGTTATTTTGACGTTGTAATTATGATCGCAAAATTCCCCAATATGTAAATATGTAGAAAAGATGTTATCAAGGCGTATTATTAACGTCTTAAAACATTTCTTGCGCAAACTGTTGTATTGCTGCTCGTAAGACATAATATCGAAGCAATTTCAACTAACTTTTTAATCGAAATACAAAAATTGTTGAAAAAGACCTCATTAGAAAATGAGATGAATTACAGTACCGACTAAATAAATGAGTACACAATCAATATTATGGCACAAACTGAATAACATTCTTATTACACTAGTTTACAAAATAAAACGAAAGTCGTGAACTTCTGTCAACGACCAAACTTTTTGAAGCACAATTTAGCACTGATTTCGAAACATTGCTTCAAAAAATTTTAAGTAGAGCAGTTTTTGAGTTTTGGCTCAATATCGAGTTTTTCAACTTTTAAAAATATAGAATTTAATAAAATTCAAATATCTTGCGTTTTGTTCACTCAATTTCAAATCTTTTTCCATAAATTAAAAGCTGAATACAATATCATTCGATCATCTGAATGCAGGTTTTGCGTCAGATTGATGAAATTCAAGATATTGGCGAGTTTTAGGGACGATCTCCTTAAATTTTAGCCAAATTTCCAAAAATATATGAAGAAATGTATTTTTTTCGATAAGAAAAAAACAATCTAAAAATTCTTTCTCAACGTTTATTTGACATAGCATATGTAGGCGAGTTACAGTAAAAAATTCAGCTCAATCGTAGCATTGATTACGGAGAATGAGATGTGTGAAGTGAGCGACGTTGCTTAAAAATAGAACAAATATTGATTTCAAATCATCAACCTTGTATGGAAAGTCGAAAAAATTTCCGCTCTACTGTAATTTTTTTCATTCGCGTTTTCGAACTCAGGGCATGATTCTACACCAAAAATGATCATCAGCTTACCGAGTTCAAAAATGCTGTAAACTGGTGTTATTGACATACATTAGCCAACTTATGGAAAACTGCTTTTTTGTTTCACAAACAATCCATGAACCGTATTCAGTTAGTAATAAACCATAGATTTTATTATAATTATGATTGAAGATTGAATATTATTCAAGTTTTTTTGAACAGTACTGTAAGCTTCATCAATCATCTGCCATATTGCATTTTCGCGTGCATTATGAAAAAAATCGTGAAAACGGCATCAAATATCTGATTTAGGGCACAGTTTTGGATCCAACCTAATGGCGCATGAATTATACATGAGTGAAATTAAAGGTTTCGCCATAAATCTTGAAGCGCACAAAACACAATACCAACGCCACTAGGAATAACCCATTATTCATGAATAACTATAGTTTGTTGTCCGAATTAAAGAAATAACATGTTGACTCCATCCATGACTCGATCACTTGGAAAGCCTTTTTATGATTCAGAAGCTAACTGCATAATTCCGAAAGAAAAAAAAAAAACAATTTGTTGTTGTTTTTTTTTCTGTCATTTTTTTCACTACACACCGTCAGGCTCACCAACAGGTAGTATAAGTGGATTTTTCAAGTTATATAACATTAATAAAAACCTTATTACAAAAGTTAAAATGAATCGCAATACTAACGTTTTTTACAGGTTGAATATCTAAAAATTAACTTTATTCTAACCTAAGAATGTGATTGTGTTATGAGCGTATTATGCAAGTTAAACAAGCATCAAATAACTTGGTTTAAATAAATCAATATTATAGAGTAGGTTAGAACGTACCGTGGAAGTTCAATTGGTGTATTGTGAAACATCTTATATAACTTGTAAGATGTTTTATAAGCCGCCATTTTTTGCGCTGTTTTGATTATATAAGTGTTCGATATAAAGTTAATAATTCACGAAAAAAACAGTCGATTAGGTATGAATCGTGAATTTTAAACTAATATAGAACATGTTGTGTTACTTGGGGAGCGTAGCGTAAATGCACTTGTTAACAGTAGCAACCCTGGACACGGAGTGAGTTATTAAAATACCCATCTAAATAGTTAGACATTATTGGAACATCAGACTTTGAACGGAAATTCGATGAAAAAGTATATATTTTTTAAAAAGTAAAATGGGTTGATTACCAGGGAGAATAGCTGAATCGAAGGAAATTATGGAAATCGAATGACAATAAAACGAAAAAGAGCTATTTATTTCTTAGTTTATAAGTGTGTTTGGAAGATGGATAACCGATAAGAATCTAATATTAAATGTTCAAAAAAAAAATACAATAAATGAAAATAGATGCTTAAGAAAGCACACGCTTCTAGTTGTAGATGCAGTAAAACTGCTCAATGGAAACATATATAGTAAAAATAGGGAAGATTGCCAAATTGTATTTGAACGGTCGCTCTTATACGAGAGATAAGCCATTGCTTAGCAAGAAACTGGAGGTGTTAAAAGTTTTGCTCCTGAATAAGATTTTTTGGTAAAGTGGTGAAGTTGTAAGACATTTAAGTAATAAAGTCAGTAATAAAGTCATTCATTCACATTATGTCGTGACATTTATTTTGAAAGAAAGCCAATGATTGGACTGATATACTGATTTGGCCGAATAATGGCACAAGTGCATTCTGCGGTGTGTATCAATATTTGGTAATTAACGGTGAATCGCGCAAAACATTGGTAACTCCCAGTTTCACTCATCATACCTTACTAACAAATACTGATGATGATTAACCTGGGCTTGTTAGGGGAATATCTGTAAGTAAAAGAAAATCGCGTTAAGTACTGTTCCTTTGAATTCCACTAAGAATTTGCATCCTTTGACAGATACGTATTTCGACCTCAACTGTAAGGTCGTCTTCAGTGTCTTGTACTTGACTCGTCAAGTACAGTCAAGTACAGTCGAGTCAAGTACAAGATACTGAAGACGACCTTACAGTTGAGGTCGAAATACGTATCTGTCAAAGGATGCAAATTCTTAGTGGAATTCAAAGGAACAGTACTTAACGCGATTTTCTTTTACTTACTAACAAATACTACTTCCCGACAGAACTGAGGAGATGCACAGGATACTTCAGTTTCTTGAAACAATAGTTGTCGAACTACCATCCCTTCCATATGGTTGGCACCATTATTAACTTTATAATGGTAATCTTGTGAATTTACAGCAGCACAGACTGCAGCTGTATAACAATGACAAAAACATCAAATTTTCGTATCATCATATATGTACATCCAGTGTTGCGAAACTCATGCTCACGAGTAAAAAATACTCACTCACCTTACTCATTTGCGAGTAATGCTCACGCTGTGAGTTACTCGCGTATTAGTATACTCACGCGTGAGTAATGACGTCATTACTCACGCGTGAGTTACTCATTTCACTCACGGTGAGTTTAGTGAGTAAGTTATTTTTGTTGGTTTGAAATGATGTTTTCGTTTGTTCTGTACTGCAATGGTGATTATTTATATACAAGGCACAGTTTTCGAGGAAAGGTGGATCTGCTCGAGAGCTTTGGCACCATAGGCTAAAAATTAAAAATGGTAGGGTCAATTACAGCATCTCCTAGGTCCAAACATTTAAAACTTTTCTTTTCTGCATACATTTGATCGTTTTTTCCCATATGGCTAGTTTCTATTACTGTGCAAAAAGATAGAATATATAATGGACAAATAGTGGTTTCGCTTCAAAATTACTTGAGTAGGCAAGTAAGGAAAAAAAGTTTTACACTGGTAACGCCTCCCTTGTAAATCTAAAAGAGCTGTAGTTTTTTCTGCGCGGAAAAATAGTCCGTTCTATTATTCCGTAAGGAAAAGTAACGTTTTTCCTCATACTAAACACTTGGTCAGTTTGTAATTTAAAATTTACAAAAAATAGTAAATTTACTTGAGTACTCAAGTTTCTGTTGGAAATAAAAACACAGGCGAGGCTTCGTTCTCGAAACCCAGGCACTGACTGATATTGCTACCAGCGCAGTGTCTCTCCTTTATTCAATCTAGGTATAACTTATTTACAATTTATTTATATAAATTGTATAAGTTTTATTTGTATGACTTATTTACAATTTATTTCTATTTACCTACCAGTTGATACCTAGCTCTCCACTGAGCTGTGTGATGCACCTTCAAGGATGTACCTACCATTCAACACTTTCGAACATGAAACTTACTCATTAAACGCATCCAGCAAAGCAAAAACCAGCAAAACGAATAGTTGATTTTTAAGCAATTTTTTGCTAGAATCCGGTAAAACTTTGTGCCCTATCAGCACAAATTGCTGGATGTTTCATGTTTCGTTTGCCAAATGGTGATTTCACTTTCTCTGATGAGGAAGTTTTGGAATGTTTATTCAGCACACACTTCCCCGGATGTGTGTATATTACATCTTCGGATGAACCTGATGTCTTTTCTTGTAGTTATGATTCTTTAGCTTCGGCTCGGAGTATCATAACTTTAGAATCGATTGAATGGGCACTTAATAGCTTTGCTCCTTTCAAATCTCCTGGGGCAGATGGGATTTATCCTATTTTGCTTCAGAAGGGATTTGATCATTTCAAACATGTTTTGAAACAACTACTTGTTTGCAGTTTTGCTACAGGGTATATTCCCAAATCCTGGCGGGATATTACTGTGAAGTTTATTCCGAAAGTGGGTCGCGCGTCGTATGAAGAAGCAAAGAGCTTCAGACCTATCAGTTTGACCTCTTTTCTTCTGAAATGCTTAGAACGCATTGTGGATCATCACATCCGTGATGTTCATCTGGCCAACGTGCATCTTCATGTGAACCAACATGCCTACCAATCTGGTAAGTCCACTGTGACTCTTTTACACAAAGTTGTTTACGATATCGAGAAGGCATTCGCTCAAAAGCAATCCTGCTTGGGTGTTTTCTTAGATATCGAGGGTGCCTTTGACAACGTGCCTTTCGATGCCATATTGGAAGCCGCACGGGGTCACGGTATATCTCCAATGATTTCCAATTGGATTCACCAAATGCTCAAAAACCGACATCTCTTCTCGACATTGCGTCAAGCGGCGATTAGGAAATTGAGTGTTTGTGGATGCCCCCAAGGGGGAGTCTTATCACCTCTTTTGTGGAATCTCGTAGCAGATACGCTATTGAGGCAACTCAATAATAGCGGTTTTCCTACTTATGGTTTTGCCGACGACTACCTAACATTGTTAGTCGGTATGTGCATCAGCACCCTTTTCGACCTGATGCAAAACGCTCTTCAGGTAGTTGAGGGTTGGTGTCGCCAATATGGCCTTTCGGTAAATCCGAGTAAAACATCTATTGTTCTTTTCACGGAAAAGCGAAACCGTAATGGTGTTCGATCTTTACGTCTCTTTGATTCTGAAATCAATGTGACTGAACAGGTAAAGTACGTTGGAGTCATTCTTGATTCCAAGCTTTCCTGGACACCTCACATTGAGTTCAGAATCAAGAAAGCTTGTATGGCCTTCGGGCAATGCCGGCGAACCTTTGGTACAACTTGGGGTCTTAAACCCAAGTATATCAAATGGATTTACACAACTGTTGTTCGTCCAATATTGGCTTATGGATGTCTTGTGTGGTGGCAAAAGGGCGAAGTGAGAACGGTCCAATCAAAATTAGGCCTTCTCCAAAGGATGTGCCTAATGGCGATGTCTGGAGCGTTCTCTTCAACGCCTACGGCAGCGCTCGAAGTTCTCTTTGACATTGCCCCACTACACATTCATCTCAAACAAGAAGCACTTTCTTGCACTTACCGTCTATGGGTACTCGGTTTACTAGAGGAAACTCCTGTGAACCGCAGTTCAACACACACCTCGTTGTTTCCACTTTTGGTGAATTGGGACAAAGTTGTCCTTGCTCCAAGTGATCTTACAATTGCTTGTAATTTTCCATATAGGACATTTTCCACGAAATTCCCTTCCCGGGAAGAGTGGACATCTGGTTATCTGGAGAGAAGTATTTCAGACGGCATCGTATGTTACACTGATGGCTCCCTTCTCGAAGGTCGAGCAGGTGCTGGTGTTTACTCTCGTGAGCTAAGGCTGTATAAGTTTTACTCACTTGGTAGACACTGCACCGTTTTTCAGGCCGAAATCTTTGCTCTTATGTGCGGAGTGCAATCAGCACTTCAGCAGCACGTAATGGGCAAAGTAATATACTTCTGTTCAGATAGCCAGGCTGCTATTAAAGCACTTGCTTCGGCCAACTCCAGGTCGAAGATAGTTATCGCTTGTCGAACTCAAATCGAGGAGCTGAATTCAGCAAACGCTGTTCACCTTGTATGGGTACCTGGCCATTCTTCCATCGCTGGAAATGAATTGGCTGATGAGTTAGCTCGCACTGGAGCATCACATGACTTCATTGGCCCTGAGCCAGCTATTCCGGTATCTAAGTGTTGGGTAAAGCTTCAGATTGACACCTGGGCTGCCACTCAGCACAAACAATACTGGAATAGTTTGGAGTCATGTCGTCAAACAAAATTGTATTGTACTGAGCCATCTCTAGGGGTGGCAAAGTATCTAACAAATCTGTCAAAGCAGAATTGCAGCATGCTGGTCAAAGCATTGACTGGCCACTGCCGACTCAGTTATCACATGGCGAATATTCAGCAAGCTGATTCATTTGCCTGTGATACCTGTGAATCCGATTATGGAACTTCGTATCATTTAATATGTAACTGTCCAGTTTTTGCGCAATTGCGTTTCCGAATACTCGGGAAACACTTATTAAGTGAAACTGACTTCAGAAACCTGAGTCTTCAGGACGTTCTGTTGTTCTTGACCCGCTGTGGTAAAGAGCTATAGGCTCTCTTTAAGCTTTATGCGTTATTACAGTGCCCTTCTCAGGGCGCTGTTTGAACCCATTGTGGTACGCTTATGCGAGTATGACGATCCTATTCCTTTACCTGTCCTTTCCCATGTCCTATCCTTTTTCCTTCCCTTCTTCGTCAGGTAAATGATGAATAGGCTCGTGTTCATGGCGATGGCACAAATTTCCCGAATGGAGGAGAACGTGCCTCTAGAGCCGACCTACTGATACCTGATACCTATCAGCACAAATTGCTGGATGTTTCATAAAAAAGTGCTTAAACTTGATAGAATTGAAACAAAACTTTACTGGAACTTATGGGTGACAAAAGGAACAAATTGCCAGGGCCCGTAGCGTAGTGGCTACACGTTCACTTCATAAGTGGATGGTCATGGGTTCGATCCCAGCCCGGCACTTGCAATTTTTCGTCAGTTGCTCTTCCCCCCGAGTGCAGCTGGCACCTGACCCTCTTCAGAGCATATGCTCCAACGAACCCGGACACCTGGATATCGGCTAACGGCAACTCACAATGGATTCCCAATCGGACTGGAAAAGGAAGTGCTCATCATTCTACCATGATAGTGTAGAAAGTGAAAGCAGCGCAACGGAATCTAGTTCGATCTAGTAGAATTATGATAGAATACATTTAGGAGCTGTACAAAGTGTAAGAACAGCTTCCCATTGGAATCGCTCACGCAGTGCCCTGGTAGACAAAAGAGCTGTAAATTAGGTAAAGTGATTGAAGAATGGAAAAAAAGGGAACAAATTCTGAAGGAATCCCATGAGCTTTTTCAAGTCTTAGTTTTTTTTCATATAAAGTTGGACGACCCTAATTATATGAGCCTCGGACCTAAAAAGGAAAAAATAACTGCCGAGCAAATTACTACCAGTAACATGGCCAGTAATCACACCCAGGTAACCAATTGGCAGCAAAAATGGCATTAATTCAGCACTATATGCGCCTTTGCAGCAGGTCTGCTGCTATCGAACTGTCAAATCCAAGGTCAAATCGGCTACCAATCGAGCACACCAGTACACCACACGATTCCGTAAAATTACTTTTTCTTAATTGCTATCTCTGCCAACCCCCTGAAGAAAGCGTTAGTTCTTGAAGCCGGCTCCAACGGGCTCGTTTACGAAATTTCAGCCTGCCTTTCAATCTGCTACGTGCGGAAGCGAACTTTGTCGTACGAATTATCGTGCATTTGAGAAACGATCGTTTACACATTTGTTCAATGCATTTAGTGTTCTTTATTAAATTTACAAGACGCACAAGCATGCGAATACATTTCGTCCATTTAAAACAACGCTGAACTCAATTCTGTTATTCTGTTATAATCAACGCACCCCCGGGCCGTGGCCAATCTGCGTTGAATCGCTGGGCGATACGTCTACCAGTAGACTTGTATCTGCCCTATGCTAAACCGATGCCACAAAAGTTCAGCCTAACGAGCCTGGATAAAACAAAGAGGAGAAACGTCAAAATTGGAACAGTCGATCTAGTGTCATCCCCATAGTTCCAATCGAGCAGGAGACCTGTCAAAACGACAAGGATTCTCCACTTTGGTATACTCGAGACACTTTAGTTCAGCCTATTGGACGCAGTGGCTTAATTTCCCCAACAGGGGAGGAAAAAAAAAATGCTAAACCGATTAGCATAGCAAGTCCTTTCCACTGATGGGTAGGCTCGAATGTCCCGCCCAAGGTATTTTTAAGGAAGGTACAAGAATATCGGCAATCACAGGATGCGGGGTGAGGTAATCAGCGGGGGGCAAGAGGGTGACAGCTGGCGAGCCAGCGAGCTAACTGGTTTGTTTACGTGATTTCCCCTCAACTCGTTTCTATAGGGATGTTTTTTTCATTGTTTATTTTTACCATGTACCTTCGTTGTGTGCGGTAGAGGGTTGTGATAACACGACTTCAAATAAGAAACATCACGCCGTAGTTATCCACCGGTTCCCAAGTGCCATCGAAAAATACCGGAGCTTAGTTTCCGTTTGCGGACGTGGTGACGGCTGGACTCGCCGACGAATCAAAGGATCTAATGCTGCAGAATCTATCCGTGCGGTTTTTGAACTGACGGAACCGTGCCGGGCCCCAGCCGTACCCCGGTCATCGATTTCTTTCTAACGCTGGCGTGCTTTTCATTAGCCCGGCCGGGACCCGACCGAGCCCCGGCACAGTGTGATGTGAAACACGCCATAGTAATCGCATGTAAGTAATCGATGACCGGGACACCGTCCCGGCCCGATGTAATGGGAACAGCCCTTTAACCATTTCGCCCATTCCATAATCATGGTTGTATAATTTCAGGTTGAAAATTATTTGATTACGGCCCTTATTATGGGTGTACACATCCACACACTCTTTGGATGATGACAGGAGGCAAGAAAATAAAGTGGAGGGGAAAATTTAGTTTGAAATTTCATGACATGCTTGTTTATTTTACCAAAACAAACTAGCCAGCTGTCTTTATACTATTCCAATATGGTGGACTGAGCAGTTTGGCATATTGGATTACCTTCCTTTTAAATACCTTGGTCCCGCCCCTCCCTATAACCCTTAGGGGGAAATAAGGAGTTTTCAGTTTCAAGTTTTGCATAGATCATGACACCAACTCTATCTACCATAATGCTTTGAAAATTCTGAAATATCAGAAAACTAATATGATGGAAATGATTGAGATACAAGTTTTTATACAAAATTTAAAGATCAGTCATTTAAAGGTGAATTGAAGAAATGTAAAGTACGGCAGGAAAATATTCCGCGCCGACACGACAGTCATGAACAAGCAAACACATGAATATTCTATTTGCATAGTAGTAGAAAGAGTTGCGTGCCTGTTTATAAAAGTTTGTACTTAACTTGATTGCTCCAGATAATTCCCGTTTGTATTGGGGAACTTCGTAGGTGTACCAGGATAGGTTGTCTTCAAAACAAAGGCGGTTTCTGGAATAAAGACAAAAATAAAGGAAATGCTGGACCGCACAGCTTCGCGGCCCACATATATTAGTATAGTGTTTTCAACAATGCAATTTGCAGAATGCAATTCTTAATCGGTATAAATAATAATTACTAGGTTCTACTTTATATGCTACAAGATAGATGCAGTTTTTTTCCTTTCCACCGTTTTTTAGAAATTAAATTGTACGAACTTAGTCAACTGTTGTTAGGTCATGCGACAGTGCCTAAATTCATGCTGGAGGCATGGCAACATCAAGCGTGTGAATAGACTACAGTGTGATTATTTGGAGTCGGATAGGGTCACGTTGGATAGGATAAAGCCAGAGGAGAAAAGGAAATATTTGAGACGAATAAATTGAGGGGCCCAGAATCTAAGGGGTGTAAAGTGACCATTTTGTCGATTTTGAGCTGAACATATCAAAAAATTATTCAGGTCAGGAACTTTTTTAAGACTATTTTACGATGAATAGAAAAACTACAATAAATCATTGAGAATTGGGTCGATTTTAAGACTCCATACATTTTATATGAGATGAAAAATTGGTGAAAAACTATAAACCACATTTACTCGAAAGTGGGATTATGTCACTTACATCCGTTTGCTACTAACCCCCTCAATCATTATTCTAATTATTAGTTTACTACGACGCTTGACAATAAACAATAATCCAAGCTTACCAATTTGGCACCTTGCCAGGGGAACTTGGCCTTGTATCTACAGCTCAGGGATTAAATCCATACCGTCAATAAGGCAAATTGTCAACTATATTCTTTTGTGATACTTTGACGGAATATTATTTGGAGTAATCTTCTGAGGCACACAATCCGGGCAAATTGGATTGTCAGATAATCAGTGCCCTTTCAGCACCAGGTGTCACATCACGATCATTAATATACAGGAGTATAAAAACTACAAGATGTGATGGCCGGAAGAATACAGTGTCGAACCAAACAGCAAGACCACTGCTACGTCCGACACTGTAGGTAAGCTAACTCCCCCAACAACGCTGAACTCAATTATATGTGAATGTCACGCCTGTTTCAGCTTAATGCAACCGCTCATTCAAATCAGCACCACGTCCTGCACCAAATTTTTGGCTTCACGCCAGTTATGTGTGGATGGCAGCCATTTCAGGGGATTGATCTCTGTCTACAAGAGGTTTGAGTTCAAACAAAAGCCCTCACGTTGAGCTGTTGGGCTCAAAGGGGACCTCTTCAGGACCGCCCTTCACGGAGCGCTTTGAACTACCAGTAAGATACAATTCACACAAGCAACCTTGTTTACTGATTCAAAACATTCGCCCCAATAAAACATACCATTTTAATGTTTGATAGGATTCCAAGCCTTTAGATAAATTTTAGATTACCGTATGAATATGAGTAAAGCACACTCGTGAGTGAGTATCTGCACGTCAATACTCACGAGTGAGTGTGAGTTGTACAGCGCTTATTATGGCGCCAGCACCAAACCGAATAGCGACGTTTTGACTAGCGACACTTTTCGACTAGCGACATTTTTTTTCAGTACCGGGTGTAGTGCGCTGTGTGCATTCAATGATGCACCATTATATACGTCACTTCCGATTGATGTTGTAAACAAACCAAAATAAACAAAAATATTTTTCTCAAAAAAAGTTATTTGATTTCCAACCGAATTTATAATACTCAAATGTGAGTAATACTCACGGTGAGTTTAAGGTGTACTGCTCATACTCACTCGTGAGTTTGACTAGTTGTGTGAGTACTCGTTCATTTCGCAACATTGTGTACATCCCACCGACCAACCAGTATAGCATCAGTCAAATCTGCCTTAGACAAGGAATGTATCCACCGCTTGACCAAACCCCACGCGTGTCATCGTTGATGAATCAGTATATCAAAAATTCCACCACACTATCACCCAACAAGGAAAACCATCTCATTCATAAATAATGCTGTGACTCACGGAAAAACGATCTACACGCGATATGGAACGAGGAAAAACCTTTGTCCCCATCCCCGCTACTGTGTGGACTGGCTAGGTGTGTATCATTTCACCAAAAACGAAAACAGTGATGCCTTTCCGCCACTCGAAGTGTCTTGAGAGATCTAGTCGACTCAACTCAAAACACATGCTCGCGTGAAATCCTATTAACGAGTGAAGAGATACGAGAAAAATGACGCCCAGTTGGAGGAATAGTTAAACGGTAGAAATCACTCTGCGGTAGCTAGAAGAAGAGAATGTTCCAAACCCACCAGGGTGCGAGGCCGCCATTTTTAAGAATCCAACATCTTGTATGTAAACATTTGTGTATCCACAAAGAATTCTATAGTGGATACACGATAGATGTTGGCTCCTGTCAGATGCATGAGGTGGAATTAGGGTTGCCACATACGTGTCCAAACCAAGCCGTCTTGAAAAAATAATAAGCTCATATACAGGGTGTTAGGTTCCGCATTTTTCAAAGATAATCGACAAAAACAAAATCAAACATACTACTTTTGAGCAATTTGCTCTAGAAAATTTAGTTATTTAAATAAACCAATCGATTTAAAGATGCCATTTGAAAGAAAATTCAATAATCTTTCGAATAAGTGTCAAAAAATTGAGAAAAGTTTGACCATTTTCAAGTTATAGCCAGTTAAGGCAATAATAGTCAAACACATGGAAGATTCAATAACTACGTAACGGTTGAAATTTGACCATATGCGAAGAACAATTTTTTTTCACCATTTATGGTCCTCTATCACCCTTTAAAAAGTTTGCACTCAGGAACTTAACACCCTGTACATATACTGTTAGCTTGTTTCATTTAAAAATTGGTAGTAAATAAATGATTATTTCAGTTATTTTGTGGGATAATAGGAATAGTTTTTTTAATCTTTATTAAAGAGATTTTTAACCCGGGGCGAGTTCTTCTCGGGACCCACGCTTTACTACCCTTCCGAAGGAAGAACCCACGCTTAGTGAGTTTATCGGGAGTGGGATTCGATACCAGGTCCTCGGCGTGATAGTCTAGTGTTCTAACCATCACACCAGATCCGCTCCAAGCATAGGAATATTGTTGGGAGCATTTGTTTTTGTTCACCGAATAAATATTTGAAAACAAAAATATTGTTTTAACAATCTTTGAAAGAATATCTAGAAGAACTGGAGAACTCTCTGCAGGTTTAAAAAAAAAATTCTTGAAAACTTCCATGTTAAATTCCAAGAAATAACTTCTGGGTTAATTTCTGTAGAAACTGAGAGGAGAATCTGCAGAGAAACTCATGAAGAATCGCCAGAAAAAATTGTAACAAAATCCCTGAAGAAAGGTCTAAATAAATCCTAAGCAGGTATTTTAAAAAGAAGTTCTTGAGAATTTTCTAAGGGAATCCAAATAAACTCCAAAAAGAATCACTGAACATATGGAGTAATATGGTAATATCTGAAGGACCTCTGGACAAATTCCAACAATGATTTCTGTAGCCGCAATTTGCGTGCTACAGTACAAGAAATTGGTTGTTAACTATGTATGTGTGTGTGATCCAACTAATTTCTGTAATACCATTTTAATGCTACTGCAAAAAGCTTTAATCCGGGAGTTAGAAGGTGATAGCTCTATTGCAGATTCAGAGGCCCATTTCTGAATGGCTGCACAGACACGTCCATTCAGAAGACACTTTCACTTACAATAAGCCCCGCATGTGTGCATTACCGTTATCAATTGGATAATGATAACACTTCCTGATTCAAAGATAATCTTTGAAACAGGCACGTATTTAGTTCAATTTGTTGTATTAACGACAATCAGAACTTTCTCACCGGAATCTATCCAAGGTAGCACTGTCATCACCATGGGTACATCTTTACAGCGCAGCTAGGCTTGCTCGGCTTGCTCCTCGTATCACCACCATTGCGCACGCATTCAGTCATCATTAGAACACACGTCACTTGACCTCTCACATAATTTATCATGAAAATGAGACCACACTGCTTGATTCTGGAACCACTCGCGAATCATTGATAGCGTGGTTTACCGACCGATTTGCGAATCTGACGACGTGACGGCCAAAAACGCGAAAAAATACGAAAAAAAGGAAACCAAATAAAGTCACACCACAACTATTCTGTAACCAAAAAACTACTAAATGATAAAACACAAGATTGACGATTTACTTCGACACTATCTATACGAACTTCGCTTGCGTGAGCCCCCTGCTGGCAGCGGCATTCAATCACGCACAAGGCACTAAAACACTTCCGGATGGTGTAGCGCTGCCCGCTGTTCCAGTAACACGGATCCAAGTTTAAACAAAATCCTGTTTTTGAACAAAATCTTAAAAACAATACTTCACACTTTCTCACTCGTGGAAGAGCTATCCGGATGGCGTAGCACCGGCCAAACTGTCGTAAGCGGAATCGCGAAAAAAAAAATTTTCGAACGCGAACGAAATGCGACGAGCAGAGCAAAACACGTCTGCACGCGGCAACGCCTACTGCGTTTCTTTTTTCAAACAATTGCTTGTTAACTATAATGTCAAAAATCACAATGTTTAAAGAAGTAGAAATAATCGATTAGAATTATACCAGTACGCGCTCAGGAAATCAGCAAGACCATGCTGAAGGTAATGTGTTCCATTCCCGTGGCGAGATGGGTACCATTTCTTGACCCATTGCACAATGGGATAAAATAGATATAAAACGCGAATAAATTCAATATCTCTTCTCGGAGTGGACGGATTTATATGAATTTTTTACACAAACTGCAAAAATCTCTACAGTTTCAGATAAGGAGGGTGTCATTCGCCGCACGATGCTGGAAATCAGTGTATTGGACCCGTTTTATCCCGCTCTCTCTCACACACACCCTTTAGAGAAATCCCTATCTATTCCCAACTGGGGTGCAAAATAAATGCCTTATTTAACTGGGGTGCAAAATAAATGCCTTATTTAACTCGTATTTGTGTAAAAACTTACATAGTATCGGCAATTTGACATAAGGTAGCCACGTTATGCCAAGAAAGTAAAAGGTTTGTTATTTTGACCAAACTCAATCTTATAACTCGTTTCATGCTTTTAGGAGCTTTCAGCCTGTTTAGTTTCCAACCTTTTGTGTCCAGCCGTATGTGCATTCAGCCTATTGTTATTCAGCCATATGTTAGCATCCCACTAAAACCGATAATTTTGGGATCCTAAGAACCCTATTAGATGCCACGGACTACCTTAGAAAAAAATGCCAATGTTTTCATGGTGAATATCACATGGAATTCTTCGAAAGTAGTCCGTGACATTTACCTTACATATTCGAAAAAGAGCGGATTTTCCGTGACTTTCTTTTAGAACTGGTCTAGCCGCACAAGTTTTTCATATACCATATTCTCAGGTTCAACTTCTAAAATGAGCTGTAGTTGGTTGAATTTAGATGTCAAAATGACATTTTCAGCACATGTTGATTCACAATATAAAAATAGGTTAGAGCCATTAGGCAAAACATTTACACCTTGTCTTCAAAAATGTTTAAGGTGGCGATTTTCTGAAAGTCCTCTCTAAAAAAGCTAGGATAGGATACGACAATTAGTCAGCCCAAAAGAGACCAATTTCCCAGCCCCGGCACTTGCAATTTTTCGTCAGTTACTTTTCCCCCGAGAGCAACTGACACTGACCCTCTTCTGAGCCCCATGGCTCAATCGGACCCGGATACCTGGACATCGGCGAACAGCTGCTCATAATGGACCCTCAATCGGACTGGAAAGGAACAACGACCATCCATCATCATCCTTGTGCTCATCATTCTACTAAGTATAAAGTAGAAAAAGTGAAGCAACAGAAAGGCAACCAGTTCGATAAAGTAGAATAGAATCTAGGCGCTGTACAAAATGTAAGTGCAGCTGTCAATTGAAATTGCTCACGTAGTGCCCCAGTGGACAATAGAGCTGTAAATTAGGTTAAGTGATTAAGAATAAAAAAAAAAAAAGAGACCAATTTGGGGACCAATAATCTTAGCAACGCGGAAAAACAAGACAGCAAGCTGTGGAATTAGACAGAGAAGTTGCAGGTGTCACATCCTATCCTAGTAAAAAAGTAATAAAAATGCATTTGGTTACTCAAATTGATGGACCCCCCGTTAGTTAGAGCCACACCAATCTTTGCAGACCCCTCGATTTTGGTCAAATGGTGGCTCATTTAAACCGTTATAACTCAAAAGTTTCTCCAAAAACCACCTCAAAATGAATTGTTGTTGAAAAGAGAATAGATAGAGCTACTATCTATATCTATAAAAATGAGTATGAAGTCCCTTTGAGGCAACAAAACTTACGAACGGGTGAACCGATCAAGATGATTCTTGCACAATTCAGTTCGTATTCGTGGGGCTGTGTTTATATGTACAAAAAGTGTCGAAAATCAACTAGAAAGGTAAGAAAATTGTTAAAGTACTGATTTTCATGGGCTTGAAAGGAAATCAACACGATCGAAATGAAACCAATCTAGAGTGCGGTGCTATTTTGAGCTCAACAGTTGTCATACCACCACAAGACGGCAAGACAAAGTTTGCCGAGATAGCTAGTTTACAATAATAAAAAGTTAGGTCGGCCATATTGATTTTGGCCGCCATCTTGGATTTTTATACCAAAACATTTTTTTCACCATGATGACAACCAAAGATTTTCAAAATTTTTGCATCAATTGAAAGCTGAGACACTTATACATAACATATCAAAAAATTAGAAATGTATTTTTTTCCTTTCAAAATTTATCTGCTGTTTTGTAAACCATGCCACTTTTGCACACTGGGCTCGGTGCCGGCCGTTTACAGAAATGCAGCGTTATTTCGCACGAATCTAAAATCTGAACCCATTAATGGAAAGCTGAAGGTTTTAGCTTTTCAAAACACTTAAAAAGTTATAAAAGTAATGCCAGCCATCATTGAGAAACAATAAAAAACGGAAACCAACCTCCGATTCGCCCAAATTTTGCGGCAGGAGCCTTTGTGTATATGTACATGCAGGCGTAAACTCGGATGCTGTTGCATGTCGTTGCCCGGAAATGGAATGGAAATGTATGGAGAAAACGTGGCTTAATTTACAAAACTGCAGATAACTTTTGAAAGGAAGAAAAGACATCTCTAATTTTTTGATATGTTATGTATGAATGTCTCAGCGAGATTTACCCATTTGTAAATAAGGAAATTGCTAACAATACCTGGATTAAGTGAATTAAGAGTTTTGTCACAATACTGTCTAAGTTTTCGCGACTCACCCAGAATCAGCCCGCGACCCACCAGTGCACAGTGGGAAAAATCGACCCAAAAATCGGATCTTTTAACGCCGCTGGTTTCAGTACGTGAAGTTGAACATTTCTGACCTAAAAAAATACGATAAATCGATTGATGCTAAATTCATTTTGCCCCATTTTTCCCTTTTTTCATACAAGAAGAGAATCAAAATGTACTTTCAAACAACCAATACGACTGTAGATCGTTGAAAACAGCTGCAGGTGTAATTGGAAGTTAAAAGCAATCATAAGAATACATGAAAGATCCTTATAAATGCATATTTTGCCCCATATGCCCCAACAACAGCTGGATATTCACTATTTTCCCAAGTTATGTATGAATTTTTAATGTTACTAGGGGGATTCACTAAACAGCGTAAACTGATTAAACTGATTAAACGTCGCGATCACCAAAGCAATCTTTGATTATTTCATTCGAAAATTCGTGAATCATTTCAAATAAGCAGAAAATCATGGCTTACGCAGCAATTTAATCTGTTTCGTGAGTACCCCTACTGATTTGTTTGGCATAAACAAAAAGCCAGAGACGAACCAGCCAAGGGCTGAAAGTCTCTCTAATAAAGACATAAAAAAATAAACAAAAAGCGCTAGATCTATTATCATATTATCACCACAATCATCTTCGGGAGTTGTCCAATTTGCCCCATTTTGCTCTATTTTCATGAAAAAATGGGATGTTAAATGTATTTATGAAAAACAAATACTGCTATGAAACGTTAAAAATAGTTTTAGGTGCAATTGGAAGCTAACAGTTATCATGCGCATATATGAAACATATTTCCCCTATTTTACCCTACATGCCCTTAGAACTGCTGGATTATACCATATTTCGTATGGTTTTGTTGGATGCAAAACATGAAGTCCTGAGTCATTTTTTGATATAATGCGGTTTATCGATTCCATTTCACCCCAATTTGCCCTGATGTCATGTAATGAATAAACTAATTTGCCCTGATTTTTTATGTCAGGTGATGAATAAATTAATTTCCCTCATTAGCATTTGTACTGTTATGAAAAAGGCATACATATGACATTTTCTATAATTTCAGCTTTTGATGGGGAATTAAGGGCATAATAACCATTTTATAATATATGTCAAATATGCGCTAAACTGATTAAATAGGGCGTATTGAAGTACCAAATTATGTATACTTAAGATGCCACAAATTTAGATTAATGCTTATTATACCCTGAATTCCCCACCAAAGTCGTATTTTCAACTGTCTTTCCGATTATATTAGTTTCAGTACCAAAAGTCTATCAATTCGGACCTAAGCAAATGCGGGAAATCAGTTTATTCATGAGGCGACAACAAATCAGGGCAAATTGGGGTAAAATGGACAGCTATTTGTACCCTTCCGTGATTGATTCTAAAGCTAATCGATAAGCCGTATTTGTAAATTTAAAAAATGATCCAAGACGTCATGTATTGCAACCAGTGACATTACAATACAATACAAAAAATGTTATCATCCAGCAGTTTTAGGGGCATGTAGTGTAAAATAGGGTAAATATATTGCATATATGCGCATGATAACTGTTAGCTTTACATTGCAACTAAAACTAATTTCAACGTTCCATATCAGTATCTGTTGCTTACAAATACATTTTAAGTCTCATTTTTTTATGATCATAGGGCAAAATGGTGCAAATTGGACAACTACTGAAGGTGGTTCTGGTGATAACAGATCTAGCGCTTTTTGTTTATGCAATAAATAACAAATTCAAATCAGTAACATTAAAATTTTATTCATTATTATGTGAAATTCACAAGTTCCAGCAGTTATTGGGGCATATGGGGCAAAATAAGCATTTAAAAGGATCTTTCATATATGTTTATGATTTCTGTTGACCTCTAATTACACCTGCACTTTTTTCAACGATATACAGTCGTGTTAGTTGTTTGAAAGAACATTTTGATTCTCTTTTTGTATGAAAAAAGGGCAAAATGGACCACTTCCCGTGCCGTGCGGTGAATGAATTTAGCACCAATCGATTTCTCGTACTTTTTTACGTCAGAAATGATCAACTTCACGTACCGAAACCAGCGGCGTTAAAAGATCTATTTTCTTGGGACAATTTTTCCCACTGTGCAGGTTCAGCTTCTAAAATGAGCTATAGGTGGTTGAATTTCGATATGTTGGAATGACGTTTTCAGCCCATTCACAATATCAAAATAAGTTAACAATTTGTTCTCACGCTGCTCTGCTCGGGAATGCTATCCTCACTGACTCCCTCTTCGGAGGAATAAATGCTCATACATTTATGGTAACAAACGATAAAGACACTTCGTTTGTGATCCGAAAATTTAATTTTGTTCTATCTAGTGTAGTCTAAATAGCATTCTAAGTAAGTAAGCAACCTTACTGAGATCGCAACCTTTTTTTTTTTTTTTTATAGCGAGAAAGTTGTAGGTCAGCTTTTAAATCAGTTATGAGGTAGCCTTTCAACATAGTATTGGCTGGAGCCATAAAAACGATTTCTATGTTATATACATAAAAAGATTAAAATTGTGTGTACATGTTTGAATAACAATTTAAACAGTGCATACTGCATACCCAATAGACTGATCTACTTTTCGAAATTATAGTATTTCGAAACAAGAATTTGTTATGGGTAATGCGTCCATCATTCATCGTTGAAAGACTGTATTGTTCTTTTAACAGCAATGGAGCAAGTTTCAATTAATCACAGATTAAATTTAAACAACAGTCAACTGGCTTCAGCACAATCATCAACCGAGGCGCCCAACCTGCCTCGATATACGCTCACAAATCCTCTCACTCTCAAATCGAAATCTCTCGACGGGAAGCCATTCAATAAAATGATCATCACCATTCCGCGATCCCGACAGAACCTACCAAACCTTCGCGATCTCAGCACCAAAGTGTGATCATTAGTGCTTACATAGTATACTTATTCGTACAACCGAACCTAACGTGAAACAGAATTTTCCTCTCGCAGACGAAAACCCCCACCGGCGCTTGTATCCTTATCTATTTTGGTCCGGAGAGAACAATATTCATCGCATTTTGCACCGCGGTAAGCCCAATCCAAGCAGGCGACCGGTATTCCAACGCACGCTACACGCCTAGGCAGTTAGCTCCGAGCAGTGAAAGTGAACAGTTCAACCGTCGTCGTTGGCAGCCAGAAGGGACCAAAGGAGTCGTACTAGACAAGAGGTAAGTAAGGCTTGATCACCCACGCTGATCTTGCGGAACGGCGACTAAGTGGGAAGATGTGTCTGATCAGTTTGTGGCGACGGAGGCGGAGTGCAAATTGCAGCTTGATTACATTGCAATTAATTATACACGCGTGAATAATGATCTGTTTATGTTAGATCGAGACTGAGAACTGAGAAAAGGTGAAAATTGTTCAGCAGTTATTGTGTGGTATAATTCTATGTGGGTTGCACACCCAAGGTACAAGAATAGCTCTTGGGTGGCGAAAATTAATTCATAGCGAAATATTTTAACCTTTATTAAAATTCTGCAACTGTCTTTTTGCACTTGGGAGTGGCTGCAATTTTGTCCGGTGTCTGTTGCAAGTGATGGTTCTGAAGTGT
Source organism: Aedes albopictus (assembly GCF_035046485.1). Classification (NCBI taxonomy): domain Eukaryota; kingdom Metazoa; phylum Arthropoda; class Insecta; order Diptera; family Culicidae; genus Aedes; species Aedes albopictus. The sequence continues at coordinate 517,566,002 of NC_085137.1, read as the reverse complement.
GGTCGCCACTTCCAATAAAAACAATCTTTCGATAAGCTATCTTTGTTTGATCAATCAATCCATCAATCAATCAAACGTGATATCGATACTCGTTACTCGGCCCATTTTGCACTTTTCGCGGAAGCTTCCTGTCCGTGATCAAGCGCGGACTAACCTTGTTCTCTACCAAAGCCTGAGCTATGACCGGCTGCCGCACCATGCATAATTTATGCTTACACTTTAACCCAGCTGAGTCACGCCAAATTGCTCCTCAGTCTGATTGGCGATGATGGTTGGTTGCTACTGCCTCCGATGACGACATCCCGCAGATTGGATTAACCATTCGAGGACATCGCCGAGCATCGACCGTTGCGTTGTTCGTTGGTTGGTTGGCATGAGATGAACAGCGGCTGAAATTGAATGGGCATTATTGGCAAGGGCTATGTGCTGTTGAAGTGATACGAAATGAATAACCCGAATGGAATTAGCGAAGCGAGGGCAATGGAAAGAGTGAGTCAAACTGGATTCTGGGAATAGATGTATGATTCGAATGAGTCGTTGGTAACATGTTGTAGGGTACAGTGCATCAGCTCTGAATATGTTTTTACAAATGGATGATAATGCACATAAAGTCGAAAATATGTTTCGATTTATTGTTATTCGTTTTTTTACAGGCATATCAAAATTGTGGAATTGTATTGATAGACATTCAAGACAGTCATGGCTATGAAATGTCCATTAGATTCTCACTTTGGTACAACAATTCTAAAACTACTGAATAGAACTTTCCAGACTCAGCAAGGATTTGGTCATCAACATTTTTCAAAGCTATGGATCGTATTTCATACATCCCACCACTTTCAGAAAGAAGAGTATTTTCGCTATATAGTAGTAATTGTATGGCTTGGTAATGATAAAAATATGATTCTCAGCTATGAAGAAGATGTTATCTCCATAGGCAGTTACGCCCTTTTGAAATGTTGGTGATTTTTTTTTAATTTCCCAAATTTGGAGAAAATCGGCTTCTTCATGCTTAGCCCATATCCGTCCCGAGTCCTTTTTATAGGACAGTACTTTTGATTATCATACAATATTTTAGCATTAGACCGGCCCATATTTATATGGCGCAAAAAAAATCTATGGGTGAGAAGAATATTCTGTGAAAGATTCAGCTCAGTCGGTTGAAACCTGGGCAGGCGCAAATGAGTTGAAAGTTGTAAAGGGATTTCAGGTCATTTCAGCACGTCGGTTTGTCATGCTCGATTTAGCTCAGAATGTAATAGATGCTAGTTGATACTCTAAGAAACAAATTTACAGGAGATTTAGTTGCAGTTTCAGTGACCAAAGGAGAAAGAGGATCTATACTCTTGTTTACCCTCGCTTTGTTGCATACACCACATGCTTGTCGTTCAAAACTTGCGTCGTTCATAGGCGGCCTTGTCAACAGCTCACACTCGCGAACGGGTATCTAGACAGAGAAGAATAGCACAGCTGCCTATGATTTCGCCCACAAGTTTCGAAAACGACAAATAAGGGAACTTACGTATTTTCGGCAGTTTTGTTCTCTTCGTCATGGGGGGTTTTTTGACACCTGTAGGTCTCAGAGTTAGCCTCAAATCCTTCCCAACCAAGCTGAGTTATATGCCCAAATTTCAGGCAATTCGGCCCACAAAAAAAACCCATGACGAAGAGAACAAACCTGCTGATAATACCCTTCGTCACCCTATGTGTTGCATGCAACAAACCGAGGGTAAACGAGGGTATAGATCCTCCGCCTCCTTTAGTTGATTGAATCTGCAACTAAATGAAGTTTTATTGCGATTCGGTTTTCTGCAAATTTGTTCCTTATAGTATCAACTACCATCTATTGCATTTTGAGCCAAATCAAGCATGACAAACCTGCGTACTGAACGAAGGACTGAAGGTCATCCAACTTCCCATGTATTTGGCCTGAAAACCCCATACTAACGTTAACTCATTTTAAACGATTGAACTGAATTTTTCATAGATTGTTCTGCTCATTCAAAGCCACAACTCTAGTGGGTGCCCCGAAAAACTTTTTAGTTTAGTTTTTCAAAACATCCATGCTTCGTATCGTACATGGTGAATCATTAACTTCAGAATTGGCTCCCTTCTTGGCGCGAACGATGCAGCAAACATTACTTACAGCTGTGTTCATAAAAATAGCAGTGAAAGCCGTTTTCCATACAAAATGACCAACATTGGCATGCTGTAACTTTGTTCTCCTATAAGCGATTGAGCTGAAAATTTGACAGCGAACTACAAATATGGTGAATATTGTAATAGCAAAATCTGAGAATTTTCAAAACACGTTGAAAAAAATTAAACACTATGTGAAATTGATCTAAATAATAGCAGTGTTTGTTTTGATATTTTATACCCAGCAAATATTTTTAATTTTTTTAAATTTGAACATTATCTTGTAATTCAGGCGGAAACTGTTTGAGTAGCGTATGAAAATATTTCATGCTTCTTCAAGGTAAAGCTACATTTCAATTTATTTACACTGCTATTATTTTGAACGATTTCACATAGTGTTTAACTTTTTTCCACGTGCTTTGAAAATTCTCAGATTTTGCTATTACAATATCCACCATATTTGTAGTTCGCTGTCAAATTTTCAGCTCAATTGCTCATAGGAAAACAAAGTTACAGCATGCCAAAGTTGGTCATTTTGTATGGAAAACGCTATTTTTATGAACACAGCTGTATATCCTCTGTTTATGAGTCTAATTTCAAATGTAAAGTAAATTTGTTTCCCTGATGTCTAAACCATCCCAGACTACCAATTTATACGTATGTATAATGAAGTTTATGTTCATATTATACGTACTTTTATGCGTTAAAGTTACATCGCATAAGATACAGTAAAAGTGCCTTATGCGTACAAAAGTGGAGGCACTATACGTACATTGACGGAACAATAATAACGCTATATGACTTGAAGCGATATCTTATGCGATGTACCGTGAGCACTATTGCGACGTAATTCAGCATCTTATGCGACTTAATAATATTTTAAAAAAACAATTCCTGTCAGCTCGATATCGAACTAATGACCTCTGGATTGATGAACCACACTTCACACTTAACACCAAACGCTACTTATGAAACAAGCTGATTAATTATCATGATATTCTAACTCACCTCAGTGTTTGTTGGAATGCACTTGATTCACATGCGCTGTGCGTGTTTGGCAGACTAGCTGGAGTAAAAAACGATGAAGCACCATTTCCCGCACAGTTTTCACTACCTCTCTCTGGCTAGCACCTCCCTTTGTTGATTATCAAGCCAGAAAAAAACAAATAATGATGACTTTGTAATCATAATTACGGCTGTTCACTTTCTTGTAGCATTTTGGCACTGCATCTACAGATCAACAGCAACTCTTTCATTGTTAGCATAAACACTTCTAGCTTATGCGAGTTTGTATGCACACTTTAACGAGTTTATTTGTACTTTCATGTGATTTCATCTGTACACTAATGCGAGTTAAACAGACACAATAAGAAAAATACCAAGCGAAGTCGTATAATCATCGCATTACGCAATTATGCGAATTCATTTGACGCTTTGCGGGTTTACTCGCACACTTTTGCGAATAAGTGAAGTTCATCGTAATAAAACATCAGAATGTCATCTACTACGATGTACTCATACCAAATAAAAGTTGATTTATATTCTTATATGAGTTTACCTGATACGTCGTAATAAGTTCAAAAAATATCATCATATGCGATGACTGTTGTTCGTCCTCTGAACATATATGCGATAGTGACTTAAAATAGTACTTTAAACGATGAACAGCGTGCATTCTTATACGACTCCTGGTTGTCTGGGATGGTTTAAAATTTGTAGTCATTGGTGAAGTTGTTCATACGGATGTCAACCTTCTATTCAAATGATCTTTAGTAAGTCATTTTCCCACTAGATGGTGCTATAGTATAATTGATTAGATCTGATAACCAACAAAAAGATGGAGCTTTGGTGTTTATTTTGAACATTTGGCACTGTGGTGAAAAAAAAAACAACTGTTGCCAATATCTCGACTCAGTAAAAAGATAAAAAGACAAATCACAAAGACAAATGTCGAAAAAAAATCCCAGTTTGAAATTACGGCACTTGATGCAATCAATATCACAGGTATCTTGGCCTGCATTCATGGACAATTCCATGGATTTCTTCGAGGATTCCTACCGAGTTTAATCTTGTAATTGAGGATCCTGTAGAGATTCCACTCGGGATTCCTCATGGGCACTGTCCACGCAAGGGAATCCTCTTCGACGGCTCCTACACCTACAACGGCGGGGTGAACGGAGTCAGAAACGGTCACTGGTTCGCGGGAAAGACACGGTCACTGCACTATGGGTTTTCAGTCGGGGAAAACAATGAACTTCGTTTCATGTACAAAGTATAATTACGACCGGACGGGTCAAATGATCGATTGTAACTGTAGAGAATCATTGGTGCATTATCGTATCTTATTAGTACGTTAGGAGGTGTTCACAATATATCAAAACGTGTGATGTGTTGATATAATTTTGTTGGGAATTCAACATTCTATTTTATTGCGGTGGACGCAATCCCCGAGCAAAGGAAAAAAGCTCAATAATAGCATATTTTGATATGGAGAACAAAAAGTGATATTTGTTTGTTTGAGATAAGAGGTAAAAGTACTGAAAATAATATCTCAATTTTACTCCTGGAACATCATCATCATAGCACATTTGGTAAGATCTAGCCAATAGCAGTGAGCTGTTTGATTGATCTTCAAATATCATATTTTGCTATTGGTTAGATGGTTCAAGAACAAATGTTTGCTATTATTTTCAGTACTTTTACCTCTTATCTCAAACAAACCAATATCATATGTATTTTGATCGTCAGTACTTTAACTCTGCCCGGGCAGGCACCTTCTAAGGTTTTCTCTGGGAATTCCTCCCGGGACTCTTTCAGGAGCTCTTCCAGAATTCTTCCGGAGATTCCTCGACAGATTCTTTCTCAAGAGATTCCTTCATTGATTTTTCAGTTGTTTTTTAATTTTCTTTCGGAATTATTCTGAATTCCCTCAATGGTCGCTCCTGGGCTTTCTCTTGTGCTTCCTTCAGAGATAATTCCAAGATTTTGTTAAGGACTTCTGCAGGATTTTTCTGGAATTCCGTTAAGAGTTATTACAAGTTTTATTTTTTGTGTTAAATGTTCAATTTTAACTTTTGAACATTTCGCTTAGTTCAAAGCACATTTATAGTGCTCTGGAGTAATAGAGCTCCATGAGATCTCAGCTATACCATTTGTGATGCACCACTTTCAGGTCACTTCGAGCAAAAATCAGATAATTGAATCGTTCCCTAACAGGGATATCAAAATGTAAACGTCTCGTAATGTACCTAAACCAGGGTGCCCCCTTAGGAATAGAAATTCCTAGACAAAACACAAGCTATGAAAGCAACTAACGCCGCGAAACAAAAGGCAACCGAGAAAATACGAAAACAGGATTGACTGATGAATCAACAACAATTATGAAACCTCGCCATCCTAAGTTCGGAAATCGTTATCCACTAGGGTAACAGGGCAAAATTTATGTTGTGTGTTGTGTCAATATCTGACGTTCTGTTTTTATTATGGATTTATAATGTTCCACTATTAGATGTTATATTTTAATATACATTTGTAGTGCTTCAATATAATTTTGTAATAATGGCGCCCAACGTTGGCGTTCTTCCAAGATTCTTTCATTGTTTCCTCTCGAGATTCCGACATTGCTCCCGAGGTTCTTTCATTGATTGTTTCTGGGGTTCATTACGGGATTATTTTATGGATTATTCCCGAGACTACATCAGGGGCCCATATAGCCGAGGCGGTAAACGCACGGGTATTCAGCATGACCATGCTGAGGGTGACGGGTTTGATTCCCGGTCGGTCCAGGATCTTTTCGTAAAGGAAATTTCCTTGACTTCCTTGGGCATAGAGTATCTTCGTGCCTGCCACACGATATACAAATGCAAAATGGTCATTGGCAGAGGAAGCTCTCAGTTAATAACTGTGGAAGTGCTCATAGAACACTAAGCTGAGAAGCAGGCTTTGCCCCAGTGAGGACGTTACGCCAAGAAGAGAGAGAGAGACATCAGGGAATTCTTGCCTTCAGGATTCTTTCTGGGTTCTCTTCCGGGATTCCTCGCTACAATTCTTTGGAGATTCCTCCACGGATTTCTTAAATAATTTATCCTGAGATGCTTCTCTGGATTTCTTTCTATATTTTCCCTTTAGCAATTTTCCCGAGTTTCTTTCCAGAATTAATTCATTGACCTTTTTGGGTTTTACTTGCGGATTTCTCCTTCAGAGATTTCATTAAAATTCAGTCAAGTAATCCTTTAGAGAACCTTTTTGGAATTCCATTAGCAGTTGCTTCTGGAATTCCTTCAGGATTTCTTTAGGCATTCTCCCCGAAATTCCTTCATGATTTTTTTCGGGATTCCGCCAGAAATATTTCCCGACTTCCATCAGGGGGACTCATTCAAGGATGCTTCCCGTGATTCTTTTAGAGATTTTTTCTGGAATTTTTCAGACGTTTCTCCATAATTTATTTGGGAATTAATATTGGGATTCCTCCTGAATCCTTTAAGGGATTCCATTAGTAATTTCTTCCGTGATTCCTTTATTGATTCTTGCCGAGTTTCCTTTAGAAATTTATCCCAGTATTCCATCGGGATTCCTCCCCAAATTCTAATAATTATTCAATCAGGGATCTTTTCAGGGATTCCACCTTGGATTGCGTTGGAGATTTCTCCTGCCATTTCTTCAGAGACTTCTCACGGGATTCCTTCCGGGATTTCTCCTGAAACATATCTGAGATTTCTTCAGAAATTCTTTCCAAAATTCCTCCATAGATGATTCAATGATTTTTTTTTTCAAGCATTTCTGCAGAGATTCGTTCTGATGTTTTTTTAGGGATCTCTCCCGGAATACGTTTTCCGCAGGATTTTTTTTAATTTTTAGAGATTTTTTCAGGGACTTCTGCCGTGCTTCTTTCAGAAATTCTTCCCAGGATAGCGATACTTCCCGGGATTCATTCGAAGAATCTTCATAAGATTCCATTCGGGATTTCCTCCTAGATTTCTCCTGGAATTCTTCCGAGATTCCTCTCGGGTTTTTTTAAGCTTCCTCCTGAATTGATTTCCAGGAATGCCCCCCATGGTTTCTCCAAGATTTTTCCCTGAAACGGGTTTGCTAACCAACATGTACGTCATACAAGAGTTACGGCAGCTCAAGTTTTGGTTGTATAGTAGTTATTTTGACGCTGTTCTTACTCAACGTTAAAATAACGTCAAATTGATATCTATGCAACGAAAATTTGCACTGCTGTAACTTTTATTTGACATGTGTGTTCCTTGGGTTCCTTCTCATAATGAGCCATTTTACAAAGTGACAACAATGTTGATGATGATATCGATTTTCACGGGTTAGGACGCTACTTCCTGTCAAAATTTCATTCATTAAAACGGCTCGTAAAATGGACTATTGTCCACTGCACGCCTTTCTGCTGGCCTGCTTACTCCCACAGAAAATTTGACGTTTGAGAGGTTCCGGCACCGCTCAAACGTCAAATTTTCGGTGAGAGTAAGCAGGCCAGCAAAAATTCGTGCAGTAATCCATTGTGTGATATTGAATTCATGCTAACATATGGATTACTGCACGAATTTATTCTGGTCTGCTTACTTTAACACGAAATTTGACGTTTAAGCGGTGTCGGCACCTCTCAAACGTCAAATTTTCTGTGAGAGTAAGCAGTCCAGCATAAACTCGTGCAGTGGTCAGTGGACCATTGAGCCTCCAGCAGCGATGCACACCACATCAGGAGATCTAGTAGGCATGGCGAAACATAGACGCCTGCGTCGTCTTCATCGGTCGAAGAACGTCAAAGTGAAAAGTCAGTGCATTCTCGTAGGTTCCGCTTGCTCGCAATGAGTCTAAAGTGCACAATAATATTCCTGAGGGCCCTTTGAATTAAATCAAACATTTGCAAATGAGTGGGAGCGTAAGATGAAAATAAGAGAAATTTAGAAGAGACGTTTCTGTAGTAAGCCGTTATGTATTCTGACTGTCCTTTTCTATTACTTTGGAGTAATTGGGTTCTTTAGGGCCGCCCAAAAATTAGTCGAAATCCAAAATTTCATAATTTTTGAAGTCCGGGAACTATTTTTAAAATGCATTTAAAGTTTGTATGGGAAAAATTTTTTGTTCGGGTCGAACTGTCACTTTATCGATTGAACTGTCATTCTATCCACGAAAATTTAAACTGTTTCGTTAATTTAACCATCAAAACAAAGGTATTGGAGTCCAATAAAATCACGTTATACTCAGAAAAATAAGCTCTTTCGATTAGGCTACAGAATAGCAATATTTTTTTCACTAAACAACCCAATTATCATCTCTGTCACTCGTTTACAGTTGTCTTACTTGTTAAAACTTGTTACAAGAATGTAACAATAGTAAAAGAGCTGAACTGACACAGAATTTGAAAAAAAAATTAGATGTTGATGACCAACATTGAAGAATAGCTATGGAACTACTTCATAGACTTTTCATATTTTTATATTCTCAAGAATCTCGGAGGTTTTTCCAAGATTTCTCCTGAATTAATTTCCGAAATGCTCATATCATTTCTCCAAGGATTTTCCTGAAACGGGATTCCTTCTGACATGTCATTGTGCGAAAGTGGATTCATGTAACATATTAAGCAGTCAGCAGCGACACACGCCACATCAAATGATCTAGTAGGCATGGCGAAATATAGAAACCTGTGTCGTCGTCATCGGTCGAAGAACGTCATTGTGAAAAGTCAAGGCATTCCTGCAAAAATAAAAAAAATTTTGAAGACACATTTCTGTAGAAAGTCGTTATGTATTCTGACAGCCCTTTTTCTATTAATTTTGAGCAATTCTCATCTCTGTCACTCGTTTAGAGTTGTCATGCATTGAAGTATTGTTATGGACCACCAAATTTTCAATGAAATCATGTATATTTCAATAGTATTTAACTGTTGACAAATGTAAATATAAGAAGATTCAAATGGTGAGACGTCTTTAGGGTGTTAACGGGTTATTGTTTTCTAGTTTATTATCTCATTTTTTACATACATATTTATTTTTATTTATGTGTACTTCTACATAACTCTACGCTCGGCTTAATATCTTCCAAATTTGACTTAAACTTTTAAAATCGAAGATTTTAAATTGACGGAAATATGGGCTTGAACAAACATGTTTTTGAAGGGGTGACTCCAACATGAACATTTTGATAAATACTGTGATTTATCAAATCTGGAACATATAATTCAAACACCTGAACGTTAAAGAAGTCCAATGCCTATCTTAATAAGGTGTTGAACCAGTCTATAGGAATGTCCGGAAATCAAGCAGCCTACCCCAGTGTTGATGTTTTTATAGGTAACATTAGCAAATTTATGGGCTGCGAATGGGGAAATGGAAAAGGTAAATCTTCAAAGCGCAATACGTTCGATCCGGAAACGAAAACGTGTTGCTTTTTCGAAGCATCTCGTGATTTCGGTGGCCACTTGTGGCTAAACGAAGTGTGTAACCTTGGTACGATCATGCACTCCCGACTCTGTTTAAACGTGAAAATGCTAAGACAAAGCGTGCTTGTTGTCAGGTCCTAAAAATAGCACCCCAACACTCCAACCATAGAGAGCATGTTTTAAATTTCCCTGGTCGTCGCCACATTTCAGGCATTCTTCTTCTTCATCTTCCTCGCCCCGCAAGTAGAACATTAGCGTATAGTAAAGTAAGACACTCACGCATTCGCCCCTTCACACTCTTGACTTAAGTAGGTTGCCGATGACGCGTTGTCGGTTAGAAATATGCGAGGACGTTTCCTCGTTCATCACTCATCTGTGGTCTCCAATTTACATTCTTTACCTTCTTTTGTGATTCATTTTTTAGATTTTTGTGACATCTCACTAATCCCACCAAGAAGCGACGCAGAAATGGCCCTCGCCGAAAGCACCACCAAGACTGAAATGACCATCACCGAGTCGTCGACTCCGGTCATCTCGAAGGAAGTCGTCGTCGAACGGTCCTCGGCCGGAATGTCCGAGAAGAGCGTGACCCAATCCAAGAGCTATGGTGCCAGCAGCGAAAAGGAAATCGTCGAAGAAGGTGCTAACTCTCTGTCCAAGACTGTCGAAAAGGCTGAATCGGCCTTCGCCTCGGAACGCAGCGTATCGGAAAAAGTGACCGACACTGGTTCACTTATGTCGTCTTCGTCCGTGAAGTCTTCCTCCTCGGTAGTCAGCAGCAAGGTGGTTTCCTCATCGTTTAGCTCATCTACATCTTCCAGTATGTCCAGCATCAAATCATCCTCGTTCGATTCCAGCAGTGCCATCGATGATTTCTTCAAGAACTAATGAACCACATCTAGTTTAGAAAATTTGATTCGAAAAGTGTGATTGCTTGATATAAATTTAAAAAGAAGAAAGAAAATTTTCCTGGTCGAATTTTTCTCCTATGAGGAATTTTTATTTTTAATGCATTATGTGTATTCAATAAGATAGTCCAATAAAAATCGTTTAAAACAATTTGATGCTGACGTAGTACGTACCATATCCGAATGCGCGCCGAGTCATAAAACCATCACCGATTTTTCACCAAAAAAACATGCGAGAAAAATTCCCACGATATAGGTAGGTAACAGACCACACAGCCGGGTGACAAGGCGCGAAAAATGCGAAAAGCTAAATTTAAACAAAAACTGCTGCGGGGCCCGTTTTGCCGTTTTGAATTCAACGTATAGTGTATGATTTGGTCAGCAGAGGTGGACAATGTTTGCATCTGTTGATCATTTCCCACTCGCAAATGGTTTCAGGGTTGGTAGCAGACAACAGGTAACACATTATTGCACGAACAACACGGCAAAAGTGGGATAATGATCATGAGGAATTCAAGGTTTGCTTAATTTTATAGCATTTTTTCTTTTCGATTCTAATTTCAATTAACATTTCGTGCTTCCAGACGTCTTACACAAGCAACTTATTTACAAAATTTGATTTATTACATCGAATTCCTTTGATTTCTTGGATTTCGACCCCAACAAACGCAATGTCTCATTTTCAATTAAATTCAATTTAAAATTTCAACTTACAGATATTTAAAAAAAATGCAATCGTCTTTGCACATGAATATATATATCTCTCGCGTTTAGTATCATACGGATGTATCTACAATGATCGATTTACTCTTCCAATTATTCTTCCAAAAAATCTATTCAAGAATTAACTTCGGAAATTCCTATCCATTAATCCAAAAATTTCTCAAAGGATCCACAGATATCCTCAAAAAAGATTCACTGGTTTCTTATTTATCATGGGATTCTAGTCCACGGATTTATGACATCGACCACGTAGTTTGGCAATGCCCGGATAATGACGCCTCCAGAGCATTACTTTTGGATACCCTTGAGGCCCGAGGTAAACAACCCTTCATTCTTGTGAGAGATGTGTTGGGGACCCGCGATGTCATATGCATGGGATGTAATTTCGACTTTCTTTGCTCTACTGGTATAAAAATTTAAATCGCTTGTGTTTTCTTCTCCAGTTTTTATTTCTCTGTTTTGTCCTCTTAGTGTTGTGCAGTGAAACCTTTGGTCCAATCCTTACCCTGTCCATCCCTCAAAATGTGACCATCTAACCTCGAGCTGCCACGAGTACCCTGGCTTCCACCCATTACTAACAGATACCATTAAAAATTTATTACTCTGTATAATGTATACTATTAAGTACATAAAAGATCTTCGGCTCCGTAAAGCGTTATACGCGATTGAGCCCCAAATAAATGAACTATTTAATTCACGGATTTCTTCAAAATACCTCCATTGATTTCTTTAGAAAACTTTCTAGCAATTTCTTCAGAATTTCCTCCAGCGATCCTTTAGAAAGTCTTCCATGAAATCTTGAAGAAATTTGGTCAGGATCTCCTTCTGAGATTTCTCCATTGAGAATAAATTGAGAATTTTCTTTAGAAAAACCAAAGAATCATTCATGAATTTCTCTGAAGTTCCCTAAAAGCTCATCCAGAAACTAAAATCACAAAAAACAAACACTCCTTTATAAATCTTTTCATGGGTTCCTTCCAAAATTGTTCCACGGATTGCTTCAAAAAGTTGTCCAGGTATTATTATTTTATTAAATCATCCGTGCACTGCTACAGATATTCCTTCAGAGTTTCATGAGTTTACTCAAGAATTGCTCCAAGGATCTTTTTTTCGAAATTCTGTAAGGAAATTCTTTCAGCAATTTTTTGTAGAAAATGAAAATTTATGGATTCCTTCAGAAATTTCGCCAAAGTTTCCTTTAAAAATTCTTCCAGGGATACCATCAGAAAATTTCTATGGATTCCTTTCAAAATTGCACTATAGAAAACCTCAAAAATCTATATGTATATTATGTATATATAAATGTATTGGCATACGTGGGACCACGCATAACTTGCGAACGGAGGGTCCGATTTGGGTCGTCTTAGTTTTGTTCTGTTAGTTTTCACCCAAGGAAGGTTTATGAGCCATAAAACATGGACAAATAGAGATTTTTCAAAATCCATTCTTCATACATTTTGAACGCGGACTTGGGCTTGGCTAGGTACTTGAAACCTCGCTTGAAACGTCAAAAAACGCAGTAGGCAAGACAAAGTTTGCCGGGTACAGCTAGTTTATTTATATTTTTTTCAATGATTCTTTCAAAAATTGTGCCAGGGAAGCGTTATGAAATTTCTCCAGAGCTTCCTTCAGACATTCCCTTAAGAATTTGCTCATCAAAAATTCGTTTAGGTTTATTTTTTCATGGATTCTTCCTGCTTACTTCCTTCCTGGGATCACTTCAGAAATTCTTCTAGGGCGTGCTTTAGAAAAATCTTTTGAAGTAATCAGAGGTTTTTCCAGAGATTGCTTTATAATTTTTCTACATGGATCCAGAAGATTCATATTTCTTTATTATTGAGATTTTCAGTTTTCTGGACTGGCTCATCTCCTTATTCAGAAGTTCTTTCAAAGATTGTATCAGAAATTCTTCCACTCAGTGATTTTTCGGAGGTTCTTTCAGGAATTTGTACAGGTATTTCTTCCTCCAGTAATACTCTTGGAATTTCCATTGATATTCCATTGGAAATATTTTCAGGAATATCTCCAGGAATTACTTTTCCTCGAATTTTTCCATGGATTCAGAAGTTTCTCCAGAAATCTTTATTGAAATTTCTACTGAAATTTTATTGGAAATTTATCAAGAGATTATTCGCATCCCTCTAATTTTTTTTAAGAAAATCTTCTAGGCACTCAATTAAAGGATTACTCCAGGAACTCTTCTAAAGCTTTTCAATAAATTCTCTTAGAGTACCATCTAGCGTTTCCCAAGAAGTTTAAGTTTGAGGAAAATCTCAGAGATTCCTTCAAAATTGCAGTTTTTTGGGAACTTTTACAGGAATTGGACTGGAGGTTCCTGCTGAAATATCTTGGAGGATACCTTCAGAAATGTCTCCAGGGACTCTTTCAGCATTTTAATCATGTCTTAAGGAATTTCAGCAAGAGGTTTCTTTATTATTATTATTATCTTTATTAACGAGATTTTCAGCCCAGGGCTGGTTCATCTCGGTATAGGTTTCTTCATAATTTCGTCCATGGATTTTTATTCTCAACATTTGCTTTTATAAAATTTTGTTGAATTTCCTCTATTAGTTCCTCTAGAGATTTCTTGAGAAAATCCTTAAGAACCCTTAAGAAATTTCTACAAAGTTTTTTTTTTTATTACTCCTGCAACTCCATCAGACAATATTTCCTGTGAATCATTCAAAAACTCCTCCAGAAATTTCTGCAGCAGTTCTTTCAAAAATTGCACAAACAATTACTGGAGGATTTTTTATTTTATTTTTAAAGGAACCTCTTCAAGATTTCTAGAGTAAATCCATAGAAAATTTTTTGAAGGATTCCCGGAACTTCTGAAGTAATCTCTAGAGGAATTCCTCGAATAATTATTGGGGAATACCCGAAGAAATTCCCCTAAGACATCTCTGAAGGAGAAAGTGCCCCTGGGACTCATCCAGAGGTTTCATTCCTGGTTTTCTTGAGGATACCTTCTGAGATTATTTCAGGAGTTCCTAGGTTGCTTCAAAATTTCTACTGAAATATCTCTGGAACTTCCTAGATCCCTGCAGGATTATTCCTTCCCGGAAAACCCCAACCATTTTTCCTGAGATTCTTCTAGGAATTCCTTTCGTGGTTTCTCTACAACTTTTTTCATGAAGGATTTCCTTATGTGATTCCTGGGGTCCTTCCAGGAGTTTCTACTGAACTCTTTCCAGGATTCTTTCTGAGATTCCTTCAGGGACTTCAATGGATTTCTCATGAAGTTCCCGGAATGCTCCAGGGATTCCATCCGAGATTCTCCTAATAGCACCTTTGGGAATTCCTTCAGAAGGATCTTTTTCTAAAACTGCCAGAAAATATTTGTGGCATACGGAATCTTGGAAGAAACTGTTGGAGGAAAACCAAAACGAACATGATGGAGTATTTCCTCAAGGAAATCCTGTAAGAACATCATGATACATTCAATAAACAAAAAGTTTAGGGGGAATTTCTCAAAATAATCCCTATTAAACTCCTGAAAGATTTCCTTTAGAAACATCTGGAAGAATTTCGGAATGATCTGCAGGTATTTCCGAGCTCAAGGAGGAAACCAGAAAAGAGTTCCTAGATAAATCCTGGAAAGAGTTCTTAAAGAAATACCGGAAGCATTTTCTGAAAAAAATCAGAAGAAATTCCCGTGTGTCAAGAGGAATCCCGGAAAGAGATCCCAAAGCAAACCCGGAAGAAGTAGCCGAAAAAATCCGCGACGGAGTTCCTGAAGAAATTTCAGAAGCAATTGCTGACAGAAGCACAGAAGAAATTCCCGGAAGAATCCCTGAAAAGTTTCCCGAAGAAATTTCGGAAAGAGTTCCCAAAAGAATCCCGGAAAAAGTTCCCGGTGAAATTACCAAAAGACTCCCAAAATAAAGTTCACTAGCAGTTTCTGAAAAAAAAAACTCGGATGGAGCTCCTGAAAAAATCCCAGAAGGGTTTCTGGAGGAATACGAACACTGGAAGAAGTTCTTCTACGATTCCTGGAAGGATCTCAGAAATAGTTCCTAAAAACGCAGTAGGAACTCCAGGAGGAATCTCGCGTGGAATTCCTGAAAGAAAACCCAGACGGAATTTCGAAAGCCGCTTTTGAAGGAATCTCGGAATGAATTCCTGAAGCAATCCCGAGAGAACTTCAGGGGAAATCCTGGAAGAAATAACGGAATTTCTAGAAATACCTTGTGGAAATTAAGAAAAAAAAACTTCTGCAGACATTATAAAACACTTAAAAATCTAGGCCATAATTCTGAAGAACTCCTTGAGACATCCCGAAAAAAAATCCTCAGAACCTCAGAAGGAATCCTGTAATAAGCTCCTGGAAGAATATTTTAGAAATCTGAGAAGGGACTCCAAAGGGAGCTTCTAATGGAATTGCAAAAAGAATCTCAGATGGAGTTCCCTGAGCAGAATGAAATCGTAGAGGAATCCAAGAATAAATTTATGGAAAACAGCGGAACAAATTCCAGGAGGAATCTCAGGGAAAATTGCTGGGGTAATTCTAGAAGGAATTCTTGGAAGAATCTCGGAATTTGTTTCTGGAGAAATATCGGAAAGAATTTTTAAGGTATCTAGGAGTTTCTGAAGTAATTTTAGAAGGTATTCCTTAAGCAAGGTTGCAACCATTCATTTGCGAAAATTTACATTCATTTGCTATTATCTCAGTTCAGAAGCATGCTATCGAAAAACAATGTATGGATGAATTGAACCTTGTAGTTTTATCTGAAAGTTCGCCGAATAGCATTAGGGTCGCACATGCATACCAAAGTCGTGAGTGATCTGTGAAGGCAACTTTCCACAGCGTGAATGAAATTTATATTCACCGCGTGGAGAGTTGCCTTCACAGCTCTCTCACGACTTTGGTATGCGTGTGCGACCCTAATGCTATTCGGCGAACTTTCAGATAAAACTACAAGGTTCAATTCATCCATACATTGTTTTTCGATAGCATGCTTCTGAACTGAGATAATAGCAAATGAATGTAAATTTTTGAAAATGAATGGTTGCAACCTTGTCCTTAAGGACAGACTTGTTAGAACCCCAAAATGACCGCCACAATGGCCGATTTCGGCTCCTACTCATGATTTTGAAAACACAAATCTCTTCGTGAACAAAACCAGCGCTCCTGAGCTTCTGATTTTAAGCTTATTACAAGTGAGCAAGAACACAATAATAAAATGCACTGTTGTTGCTTCTTGAGATTTGTGCGTCTGAAGTTCTGATGCACTGCTGAAGCGGGATTTCAACACGTTTGTCTTTAAGTCTCAGGAAGAATCACGGGAGTACTTCCTGGTGGAAACCTGGCAAGAGCTCTAGAAGTAATCACCGACGGAAGCTTTTTAGAAATCTCAGAAGAAACCTCCCGAAAGAACACAGGGAATCATAGATAACTACCTGGGAATCCCCAAGAAACTCCTGGAGAAGTCCTGAAATAAACTTGTAGAAAAGCCGAGAGGGGATTTGTTGGAGTCCTTGGTTTCACTAATCAATTTTACTGAGCCTTAGTACACCAATTGGGTTGTTTAATGAATAAAATATTGCTATTTTCTATAGCCTAATCGAAAGAGCTCATTTTTCTGAGTATAACGTGATTTTATTGGATTCCAACACCTTTGTTTTGATGGTTAAATCAACAAAACAGTTTTAATTTTCGTGGATAGAATGACAGTTCAATCGTTAAAGTGACAGTTCGACCCGAACAAAAAAATTTCCCCATACAAACTTTAAATGCATTTTAAAAATAGTTCCCGGACTCCAAAAATTATGAAATTTTGGATTTCGACTAATTTTTGGGCGGAGAATCCGATTATGAAATAATCCGGATACCCCTAAAGAATCCAATTGTCAAAAACGGGAGCCAAATGTAAACATTCACTTTTTGCTGTGTTCAGTTGTTCTATTTTCATCAAAAATTTACCGTACTCGGTATTCGAAATCAAGTGTGCAGAAAAATGTACCTTGGCAACCACGACATGCAGTGTCCTATATATCTATAAAAAAATGCAGTGCGCATATGTGAGACCATTTTTTTTTTGTTCTTGTTAAGGTCCCTGTCGAGTCCTCTCTAAAATGTATGAAAAATCGACTTCCAAAAAATCGCAATTTCTCCATGTTTTTTACCTCATAAATTTTCCTTGGGTGAATCTAACAGAACGCAGAAGCCCAAACAAAGTTTACCGGGGACAGTTTATTTTTATAAGATGTCAACGTAAAATTAAACTTTGTCTTATAAGGAGAAAACTAAGGATTTGTTTTTCAATTTGTTTCTATTTGTTATCTATGAGCACCCAAATAAGTACTTCAACATTGACGATGGCTGTGGCCCAAACCACTGGATAAAAATTGTTCAAATTTTGACCACATCATTTCCTATATCCTACAGTGAAACTTTCATAAAGTTACTTCAGCTTTTCACTAAAAAACGATTTTTTGAAAATAATATGTCCAAAGATGTCTTTTTTTCACTTAAGTTATTAAAATTCAAATAACTTGTTGGCGACAAGCCTTAAATAATCGATTTTTGTGTCTAGATTAATTTTTCAGGTTCAAAAGCAGGGTTGTTACGAGAAGGGTGGAAAAAAATCCGCGCCAAATCCGCGCGAGCTAAATTTGAATCCGCGCCAAATCCGTGCGATGCTGGAAATAAATTCGCGCCAAATCCGCGAGAGCGTGAAGGTATTTTTTTTTTCTTTCTTCACGTTATTGAAGAAATCCATTAAATCCATTAAACTGGAATGGACTGCTGGATGAAGAATAAACTTTTGATTCGTAAATCAACGCAACTCATGCTTTCTGAAAGTGAGTTCGAAGACGTTTCGGCAAAACTTTCGTTATTTTTTTTCCAAAAACATTTCTTAAAGATCCATTGAGCGATTTTTGAATAGAATTTTATAGACAAAATCTCAGGAGAAACATCCCAAGAACTAGTTAGTGTATTCGTGGGGAAAATATTTAAAAAAACTGAAAAAAATTTTATAAGAAACTGAAAAAAAAAATCTTTGAAATAAACAGAATGGAACTTTCTTGGCTTTCTTTAAGTATTACTGAATATTTATGGAGACAGTAACCCGAACATTTTTTTTAAAAGAATTGTTTGAAACCAGTATGAATTTGAGAAGGATACTCATGAAAAATTCTCATAAGATCACTTCGAACACTTTTTGAATAATGTCTTAGTAGTTCTTGAATGAATCTTCAGTGAGGAATTTTCAAAGAAGAATACTTGGCAAAACCTGAGAAAACGTCCCTTAAAATGAGTAATCTTATTTTATTTTATTGATGCACAAGGGGATCATGGGGCCAAGTCTCCAATGCAAGTCCAAGAACTCACATCGTCCATAATACACCGTGGAATTTGGGAGTAGGTATTGCAACCTCTTTAGGCCATGTGGCACCATGTTCAGTGAACTAGCATAAACAGCTCTTCTTGTGATTCTTGATCTTGTGTCTTCAATATTGGAAGCTTGATTAATAATAATTTGAAAAAAATAGAAGGATAAATTGTGTAACAACCTCCTTCCTTATGGAAATAGAAATCAAATATATCAAAAACAACAAAAAAGAGTCGTGACGCTTCTTCGTTTGATCACGAAAAGTATCGGTTCTTTTTGCCACCACGAGTGTGCATCTTTCTCTGTCTAGTAAAGATACATTTAAGGCCCGAGACCTGACAGCAATCAAGCTAATCACAAGGTTGTGCCTCCAGAGGAAAACGTCCCTTAAAATGGATAATCACTGGAAAAATCCTAGAAGGACAATGTTGACAATTTTCAAGATTTACTTGCTGGAGTCCTTTGAAATTCCTACAGGGTTTTCCTGGATTTTTTATGAGTTTCTCCAAGAATTCCTGCAGTAATACATCCAGGAATGCCGACAGAGATCCCCCAGAGTTTTTCGCCAAAGTTTTTACTAGCAGTTTCCTCTAGGATACCCTTCAAAAAAAATTTTCCGAAATAATCTAGGGATTTATCTAGAAATCTCTTGAAAATATATAGCTGGTGCCTTTCCAAATTGTACCAGTAACTCGGGCAGATTACTATTACCCTTTCGGCTTCCGATAAACGGATATCTTTCGGATATTACATTCAAAAGAACACCGCCGCCGGCGGCGGACGATACGTTACGTCTGGGACGAGTGTGGGCTATGCAGTGGGCTCATACTTACGATAAAACGGAGCATAGTTAATTCCCAGAAAAGGCGCAATATAGCGACCGAAACGTCGAATGAAAGCTTAAGAATCCATTTTTGAGGTATTCCTCCTAAGACTGAACGCCATACCTCCCAACATAACCAACAGTCGAAATTCGAAGGAATTGCTAGAAACAAATTTGATTTTTTTTGAGAAACGAGAACTCGAAAGTTGAATAAAGATGCACATCATACCCGCAATGGAATTGGAAGAATCGTTGCACAATAATATTTTGAAGAGCTGATGAAATTCGTAAACGATTGCTGTAAACCAAAACTAAAACTTGCTCCAAATTCTTCACTAGTAGGATGTTAAGGTCAACATGACCCAGTCAGGCACGCTGAACGTACACTACGCTATACTGCCGTGAATCGCATACTTGTCCCATTTGCATAGGAAATCCAGCAAAGATGGGACTGATATGCGATTCACGGCAGTATAGTGGTGCGAAAATTCTAACATCTTAGGAGGGTTAAACAAATATTTACTTTTCATAATTTCTAATTCAAGTGCCGATAATCATTCAAATATTTCGCTGCACACACTACAAAAATCATTTCCGCGCCAAATCCGCGCGAGGGCCAAATTCCATGGGTAAATCCGCGCCAAATCCGCGAAAATCGCGAAATCCGCGGAATTCGCGAAATCCGCGCTGTTGTAACAACCCTGCAAAAGGAATGCAAACAATCGTGAATTTATATTTTGTTTTTAGCCCCTTTCGTTGCTAACAAACAGAATAATTAATTATGCATTGACCAGAGCTGCTTCCTTCGTCATGAGATATTTACCAAAACATATTGAACTTGAAATTGGCCGTAAGTATATTCGCATCAAATGATTCATACGCATATGTTTTGGCCATGTTTGACCGTCAAAAGCCCCACATGACGGATAGAAAAAACAACTGACGAAGTCACCCTAGTTCATTTACCAAAATTCTAGAAGCTCCCATGCCTCCCTAAAACTCCCCCCTCAATTACACCCACCCTAAATATAGGAAAACACCCACAGTGCTGTATTGCATGCAAGTTTTGTCTTCTGTCACGCAGGTAACAACTGTAGCAGGCGCATTTCTACGATGCTAGGGGTGTTTACTCGGACGAATAGTGATTGGTAAAGTGTCTCGAGTATTTCTCCTCTTTGTTACATTACATTTGTTACATACCAAATTTTGGTCCTATTCCCTATCCCCAGAACGTAAACATTGAGAAAAATCGATGCAGACATTTTCCATCACATTTCCTATTCATATTTCACAGTATTCGGATTTTTCAACATGCTTTTCATTTTAATGACACAAGAATAGATGCATCTATGTTTCAATAATCATGTTTGCATTAAAAATTAACAAAAAAGTATGAAAAATCATAGATAAGTGTAGTGTCCGGAGGGACACTTCCGAGCACACCAGCCGAATCCTGCAGCCAAACGCACGCTAACGAGGAGGAGCGATACCTTCTCGCACAAAATGCTTTACAAGACTGACGTTTCATTTAATGTTGATCGTTTGCTTTGTTTTTTTCCGGTGGTGCATCACCGCAACTGACGCTATATGCCCTATTAATCTTTTTCTCTCTATCTCTCTCAACCCCTACAATAAGCAACGGAGAAAATTGAAGGGGAAGTTCGCTGTTCCCTTAGCAACTCATAGGGTATGTGTTCCATCATTAATTTCACGCTCCCATATTCATCCTATTCGAAAACAAGCGATTACGGCACCGATTGATTCCGTTCTTTTTGTTTTCATGGGTGCTCACTTCTAACAAAAAAAAATACAAAAATAAGAAACAAAACAAACAGCGCTTCAATCCTTTGTTTTTCGTAGGATGAAAATGGGAGCCACATGCTTAAGAAGGGAACCAATACCCTACATTGAGCATTTCAGGAACGTGAAAAATCCGGGTTTTTTCCACAAAGCATTATATGTCACAGAAATTTACACTATCTTTTGGGGTATATTGGGGTGGTTCAAGAAATCGTTTTAACTCCTCACAGCTTATTCAATCTATGCCTTTCCCTAAAGTGTGGAAGTCAGAGTCTCCCGTAAAGTAATATGGGAGATCTTATATCGGAAAATATGTCTCGTTTCACGATAAACCTTCTTCGTGCATAAGCTGACGCTCACCTCGCAGATGTAGTGCATGTTTTGGGGTCATAGCGACCCCAATGCATGACTAGGGATTATTGTGCCCTAACACTTGCATACAATTCTTTTTTGGCCATTGTGATCCTGTTTGGCCGCTCCGATAAGAAATTCACATAGTTGGCCAAATGAAACCATTATTACTATATCTTTATTATAGAAATTTTCAGCCTGAGGCTGGTTCATCTCTTAAATGAAACCAAAGGTTAGAATACTCGTGATAAAAAATAACGTGCTTCAATTTGGATGAGCGCTCTTCGGTACAAAAACTAAATTTTAGCCCAAATCCTTTACTTACGCATTCAAATCTTCCTTCTATGTCTGTATTAAACGTTTATGATTTTAAAAATTAAAAAAAAATGAAAATAGATTTTCTTTGGGTCTGTCAGAACATAAAATAGAATGAAAGTAGGATAACTGACACTGAGGAAGATTACAAGTGATAGTCGAAATACGCGTATCTGTCAAAGGATAAGCAAAATAGGGCGGAATTAAAAGGGACTAAATTGTTTACACTCCTTCGAAGTGGATATTCTGCTTAGACGGTACGAAAAGTCGGTACAAGATGAAAGTAGAAGACACATTGCTTTCGGATCAGTAAATATCCCTTCCTTGCTAAGGCAATGAGTGATTTGATATATTTATATCGAAATCCAAACAAAAATTTCCTTTTCTAAAATACGATTGATACCTTCGTTTCATTTCCCTAACAAAAGATTTCTTAACAAACTATAAAACTTGTACAACATATATTTGGAAGTCAATTTCCTGGCACTTTTTACTCTCTCTCTCTATCACTACATTAATAACTGTCAACTATAACATGGAAAATTATCACAACGTCATTCTATCAGCTGTCACACGACGACGGATAGACTCATCCGTCATTCGACCTGCATCATCATCATCGTGCAATTGTACTCCTTTCAAAAGTAATACTTCTTCCAAAAGGCGAACATGTCCTCATCTCGCCCATTGACCACCCGTACTTCGAACGGCTTCTCCGGATCGGCGGCATTGGTGAACTCCAGCACATCGCAGTCCATTGATTGATATACCTCGTTGTCGTTATTGCAGGGACGGTACGGCTTCAGCGGAGTGGCCACTCTGCACACACACAAAAGGAAATTCATAAGTTATATTGATATCCGAAGGGGCGGCGAAAGCCACTCGAAGTCGAGTGTCAAAGGAAGTATGTATAGATTGCAGGAGCAAACGTTGCTGGTAGGGGACGGTGGGGTAAGATACCATGTTTCAAACTTTCTACGGTTTCATTGGTGAACGACCTTATTTTAAGTGCATTCAAAGCCATTCAAAGTGCATTCTGCAATCGAACCATATTTTCTTTATACAGTTTTAGAAATATTTTCAAAACCAATGCATTTTCATTTTACTAGCGATTTCAAAAGTTGACTAGAAAATCTAAAGTGGTGCAATCAGAGAGTAAAAAAATCGAAGATTAAAACTGAAGATTGACATTCTCATTTTTTCATTCGTGTTTGGCCACATTCATTATCAGCTGAATGCCTCTCTTTTCTCATTCAATTTTTTGTCACGAATATTTTTCCGCACGTCGTAAAATATCCAATTTCTATTAACACACGCGCAATCCGACTTAATGGACAAATAGAGAACATAATTAATATTCTAATTAACTACTATACACAAGTTTTGAGGTAATTGGAAGTATAATCGGGAGTTACGGTCCAGTTTTATTTCTCAGTGAAAATTGTCAGTGACAGAAAAATGAATGAATAGGTGAAAAAATTCATTCATAAAAATGAATTTTATTTTGATCCCTCAGTTGAAAATCTTCAAAATTCACGTTAAAATTCACTCATTGAAAATGAAAATTTTAAACTCTGGGTGCAATATGTCAGCGGCCATGGAGCAAGATGTCACTGTATTGATAGCATAGACATTATCAACCATGCGCCTCCATGAGTGTCTCAATTTTTTTTTAGAAGCACATGGTTGATATCATAATCACCAGAAAACTATACACATACACGCTTGCAAGAAAATGCAAAAGTTGGAAATTTGGATTGGAACATTTCCATGGTTAATCTGACAGGCTTCTTGAAGGTGTTCTTAAGATTCCTAGACACCGTTCACTGATAGTAGGCCGTTTTACCTAAACAGTGCACTTTCAACCATGTTCCTCCACAATATTCGCCTTTCATCATCGATACCAAGGCATCTATTGTTGAAATGTTTCTCCGAATGGTATCACGAGAAATGCAGTAATGCAGAAGAAAAACAACTTTAATATGGGTTTCCTGGGAAAACTTCGGATAGTCCACATAAACCAGATACAAAACATGGAGACATCAGTTTGAAAAGCAATTATCCCGAAGGAAATTCTAGTTTCAATAGAAGTGCGATAAAAGCGACATGCTCCATCGCTTGCCAATATAGGAAACCGGAAGATAATAAATCTGTCATTTACTTTGAAACATCGGAAACTTCCCGCCCCTGTCCAATATGGTCGACTGAGCAAAATAAGCACTAGTACCGGTGGCGGTGGTGGCCGTAGCAAGCTAAGCTAATTTAAAGTCAAGCAGAACGTCAAATCTCATTAAAAACTTTTTCCTGGCAGTTGGCGGCGCAGAACGTTTCCGATTTCTGTTTTGTTCCAGCATTCCGACACTTACCCATTGATGGCGAAATCGATGAAAAATTCCACCAAATTGTGCGACATCCGCGCCTCCTTGGATTTGTGCGCAAAGTCCGGGAAGAGCAGCGGCGACCGGAAGAGATAGATCAGCTCATCGCAGTGCACTACGCCAAAGTCGTGCATATCCGGGTTGGCCGAGTACAGCATGGAGTACGAGTAGGGCCCTTGGAAGCTGAATTTGTAAAGGCTCACTGGTGCAACTTTGGTGTCCGCTAGAGTCACGTGCTGCTTCACCGATGTGTGCAGTGGGTACAGGAAGCCCGCTTCCGTGTAGAGCTGTTGGGAGATTAATGGCGAGAATTCGGAAATGTAGGTTAGTCGAAAGTTTATTTCAAGCACGTCGTATCAAAGAACTGAAAAAGAATCCATGGGTATCATCAACAGTAGGAAAAGAATATTTAGAAGTGTGTCCAATACTTCTCCAGTATGTTTGTTTACCCCTAACAGGATTTTTTGGTCTATACGACCCAGACACAGAGCTGTCAAATTAAATGACATAATTTTTTTAAATTTAGCTTGTCAAAGGATAACGATTCCGGTCAAGACAAGAGAAATAATCTGCATTTTTTGTTTAATCTATTAATTGTCACCAATCACAGTTACCCGCGTCGTCGTAACGTGCAGTAATGTCAAAAAGTGGAAAGTCAGAGTGCATTTCCGCAGCTCCCGTTTGCTCGCAATAAATTTAAATCGCACATTTAGCGATCCTGACGGATTAAATTAAACGTGAAGCTGTTGGTAGAAGGTGTGGGCAAGCGGACTCGGACCACCGGAAGGTAGCATAACTTGGAGGGTCTAGGAACTGCTGGTATCTGCTAGGAAATTCTATTGTATTGGAGCTTTGCGTTGTCGATTGCGTTTAGAGCATGTATACTTTATTGATTATTCCAAGATCCAGTTCATATTATCCAGTTAATATCACGACAGCTGTTTGAATCCATAGAACTTTTTCATGGTCTGCAAGCATCTCGACCAATGCGCCATGTTTCTGCAAAATCGCAGTACTCATTCTAGTTAAAAAATATTCTATTTCCATGAATAAAAAAGTGCCGCACCGACAGCAGTGCTGCGACAACAAATAAATAAAAGTCAAATGAGCTGGTTGTACTCAAATGTAGTGAAATAAAGACAATAGGGTTATTCACTAAACAGAATAAATAACAGCGTAAGCCATGATTATTTGATTATTGAAATGTGGGATAAAATTACGAATTAAATCATTATAGATTGCCTTGATGATTGCGACGTTTAATCGATTTAATCGATTTACGCTGTTTAGTGAATCCCCTAAATGTCCCTCTAATACCCGAGCAGAAGGGAATACCTTGCAAATACAGGTATGTTCCGTTTTTATCAACACGGTCCGCGATTTTCAGTTGACAAAAACGGAATAGTGATAAAAACGGAATAATTTTCTTTGACAAAATATTTTGCCACATTTTAATATGAATTGGAAGTTTTACTGTAGAATACATTCCAAAAGTACTAATATGCTGCTTACTATGAAATTTAATTGTTAAAGACATTGGAACCAGTTCAAATTCAAAAGTTAACAGACTGTGACGCCGACAAGAGGTTTTCACCACATTTATGACCACATTTTTGGAAATTTCGGGCAGTGCCCGAAGCTCTCGACAATTAAAAATAACTTCCTCTCCCGCTTTGACATACATGTGCACAACAGACAATGTGTTAGATGTTCATCTAATCCCATCCGGAGGGGGTTTGGATTGTGGAAAGAAGATAACCATGTGCGATTGTGGAATCGAGTTCAGTTCTAGGCCTGCTGGCGACGGAGATAGTCGAGTGACTCCGTAGCTTGAAGGAATAGAAGCGCCCGTCTAGCGAATTGGGAGTCGTGAGTTCGAGTCTCACCGGAGTACGTGGATTTCTTTTCATAATTTCAAATCTCAATTTGTTCATCGAGCACATGTTCTGTTGTGCATATGGATGTCAAAGCATTATCAACAGTGTAATTTATTTTCGTTTAACGCAAGAATGACACACATTACAGTTCCAGTACCCGGATCGACGTTTTAAAATAAGACATACTAGAACAGAATTTCGATGACCTAACAAAAAAGGATATGTTTACTTCCTTCCGAAAGGCATTCCTCCACGAGTAGAGTAAGGTGGGGCAAAAGTTCGACCCTAGTTGAAAATTCAATTTTTTTGAAAAAGTCGAAGCAAATAAAAATAAACGAATACCGTGTGTTGATTCTACCATCCATGGGCTAAAATTTTGTTGAACAAAGTTACGCCAAATGTCTTTTCAATTTTGAGTTACAACACCTTTTGTATGTGTGCGTCTTTTTCGAACTCTTGCCCCACCACTGGGGCAAAAGTTCGAATCTAGTGTTTGTGGGATTTCGCTAACCGTAGCACACTATTTTGACACTTTGGTAATAGAAATAATTGAAACCAATTAATATTTGATGTTGGAACTGGAATACACTTTAAAGTTCGATCTGGATTTTACCCAAATCAGGGTTAAATTTACTACACCAAAAATTAGTAGTTTTCCGCCAAATTTAGATAAAACAACAGTTTTTTCATCTTTGATCGCATTTTCTCACTAATTCCATCATTTATAGAGATAATATGTACATTTTACACAATTTTAGGTTTTTACCTGAAGTTGCCACATGACTCGAACTTTTGCCCCACAATTCGAACTTTTACCCCACTATGGGTAAAATATAATTTCCAAATCTTTTTTGCAAAAAGTTACACATGCTAAAGCATCTTCAAAATATACCTAGTTACGCCCCAAAATAAAAGACCGAGTTTGATTTCATTACAATTCCAATCCATGCGTTGGAAGGACCATCGCAAATTACATTTTTTTGATCAAAAATCAACATTTTGTCAGAACTTTTCGAAACATTGATCAATTTTCATTTTTTTGGAGTGAAAGACTCTTTTTCAAAAAGGTTTCGAACAACCTTGACACCCAAAAGAAATAATTAGAATTGCGCTCAAAAACTTCAAAAGAAACTTTCGCCCCACTCGAACTTTTGCCCCACTTTACTCTATCATCTTCCCAGATTCCTATAAAAGTTTCGTCTAGCATACTTTTAGGAAATCTCCAGGAATTTTCTAAGCAAGCACTTGTAACTTTTCTAGAATATTGGATTCCCCAAGAATTCCTCCAGAATTCTTCTAGGTTACGGCATGGTACAACCGCTTGTTAATCTTTTGGAATTCGGTAATAATTTTTAGAGAAAAGAAGTTTTGCCCCTTATGATTTCTTCAGAAATTGCTTTTCGAATCAACCTAGATGTATATTTTTTTTAATTTCTCCTGGAGTTTCTTTGAGAATTCCTTCAAATATTCCAACAGGAAATGGAATTTATCAACCTTCCTTATGCATTATGATAGGAAAAGCTCGCTGACATAGTGTACAGTTTGGGTCTAGAATGGCCCTAATGCACAAGGTGGGCTAATAAAATCATTTTGTGATTTAACCTAGACATCCTGTTGAAATTATTCCAACTCGAGTTGCTTTGGAGATTCACCAAGATTTTACTTTTGAAATATAGGAGTATCTCCGTTCCTTCAGAATTTCCTGCGGGAATTCTTCCAAGATTACTTTTTGAAATCCCTCCAGAACATTTTTCTGATATTTCTCCACCCAAGCAACACACATGGTTACAAAACAGTGACGGCAGCGTATGTAAGGGTTGCGCAGTAAGTCATTGGGCAGGGATTTATTCTGAGGTTCCTCCAAAATTTATTTCTGGGATTCCTTCAACATTTTTTTCTAGAATTTCATCAGAAGTTCTTTCTTGGATTCTTCAAAGAGTTTCTTATGACATTTTTCACTGGAATGTCCTGCATCCAAAAAAATCTTATAAGGATTCCTACAGGACTTTGTTTTGGTATTTATGCGCAGTAGAAACATATACACCTACTGGAACTTTTATTATGAATACTTCCAAGAGGATTCTATCTTTCATCTTGGTTATTTTCCCATGAATAGTAGATGAACCAGCCTTGGGCTGACAATCTCGTTAAAAAAGATAATATAATAATAATTCTCCCCGACTTCTTACTGCGTTTCCTGGGAATATCCAAGTAGTTTAGTCTAGTAATCTTCCAAGAATTCTTTCCTCAAATCCTCCAGAAATTTCTTCAGGGAGTCCTCTTGATGTTCTGTGTTGAAATCTCCGGGAGTTATTCCTGAGAATCCTCCAAAATTTCCTGGTGTGAAACCTTGAGAAATTCCTTTTAGGAATCCTGTATAAGTTCAGAATTGATAGGATTTCTTTATGATTTTTTTGGGAATTCAGATTCTTCTTTTAGATTTTTCTGTGAATTCTTCAGCAGTTGCTGGAGAAATCCCAGATCATTTGTCAAGTTCCTAGACTCATCAAACTTATTTCTGGAAGACGTAACTCCTAATTCACCTAAAGAAACTTCTGAATTATTGCCTGACGAAATCTCAGAAGAAATCCA
Organism: Aedes albopictus; assembly: GCF_035046485.1. Taxonomy (NCBI): domain Eukaryota; kingdom Metazoa; phylum Arthropoda; class Insecta; order Diptera; family Culicidae; genus Aedes; species Aedes albopictus. The sequence continues at coordinate 517,537,363 of NC_085137.1, read as the reverse complement.
TTAAATAATCTGGGAGAATACAAGGTAGAATTGCCAGTAGAAATTACTGAAGGAAACCAAGATTGCATTTTTAGAGCAATCGAAAGATGAAATCCCGGATAAAATTCTATAGGAATCTCCAGTTTACCTAGTGAATATAGCAGTTTCGGACGGGAAAATTTGGACAGGGTATCAAGGATGACAAGAGAGATCTGTGGTTGAAATTTGAGCTCCGTCGAAAAGAAATAGCGACCAGAAGAGAAGAATTCAGCACATCGCGTAATTTCAAGAAAATCGTGTAAAAAACCGCGTGGAGTTTATTGCACTTAAAAAAAGTCTTGTAAAAAAGATTGTAGTGTAAAAATTCAGGCAATGACGGGCACCCCGAACTGTTCAAGTTTTCGAAGAACACTTGAAGAGGCAGGCCAAATTCCAGTTGGTACGTAGAGCTAGAGTAATTTTTCTATCGGACTATTGGTTTAGCTTTCTCATGTTCAAATAAGAAATCAAATTATGCGTGAGAGAAAGCATGAATTAACAATATCTACAGTTGAATTTGAACTTTGTTCAAAGCTATTGTAGCGTATACGTCTTATATGTCATCATTGGTGATTGCTTCAAATTCACTCATGGATGCATTGCCTCAAGATTAATGTTAAACTATAAATAACTCGTGTTCGAAGGAACAAATTTGACAAAAACTTTAGTGTTGACAAAAACGGAATGAAATGTTGACGAAATCGGATAGTGACAAAAACGGATAGTGTACCATGCAAAGAGCAACCTGAGCTCTAAAATCTGAAATTGTTATTGCTATATTATTGTACAAAATTTCATGAGAACTTCATAATATCAATTCGAGGTATTTAGGCGAATATGGTATTGATGTTGTGTTGTTGATTTAGCAATGAAAATAACTCAATAATAAGTTTTGTTATTACATCATGGAGCTATCGAAAAATGAACAATTTAATCCATAAGAAATGTTATCACTTTGTTATTCAAAATGATTCAGATAACAAATATAGCACTTGAAATTTCAGGCATGCGTTCACTGCTATTGGAATAACAAGACTTGTTATTTTCTAAGTGTGATTCATACAACATTAGGGGGATTCACTCAACAGCGTAAACTGATTTAACGTGGTGATCACTTACATCCAATTAGTTGGCAATTTGGCCGATAGTGGCCGAAGTGGATGCTTATGTTCACTCGCCAGTAGAAGCACTCATAAGTTATTTCATGTGATATCTCAAAATCTACTCGATTTGGAACAATACTTCTTCTTCTTCTTCTTGGCGTAACGTCCTCACTGGGACAAAGCCTGCTTCTCAGCTTAGTGTTCTATGAGCACTTCCACAGTTATTAACTGAGAGCTTCCTCTGCCAATGACCATTTTGCATGTGTATATCGTGTGGCAGGCACGAAGATACTCTATGCCCAAGGAAGTCAAGGAAATTTCCTTTACGAAAAGATCCTGGACCGACCGGGAATCGAACCCGTCACCCTCGGCATGGTCATGCTGAATACCCGTGCGTTTACCGCCTCGGCTATATGGGCCCTTGGAACAATACTGTCTTCGGCAAAGTTGTTCAGTAGGTCAAGAACAATCTGGTGATTTACCAATTAGTTTGTTGTTGTTGCGTTTTTTCGTTTTTGGCTCGAGGAACAGTGCCTAATATCCGCCAGTAGCTCCAATTAGTTTGTGATTTCGTCGCTAGGTAGCACTAGTTGTCAAGTAAAGTTTCAAACTTCTCTAGCTCGCGACCCAGAGCAGATAGAAAAGTGTTGTCTTTGGCAAAATTCTTCAGGAAGTCAAAACCTATCTCAAGCATAACTTTTCAATCCGACGTAACTCGAGAATGTAAACAAATCCGGGTTAACTGCTGCATGCATGATTCAAAAAGCAAATTGAAGAATCCATATCACTGTTTGATGATTTATTGCTTAATTTGTTTAACTAAGCATATTATTCGAAACGAAGTATCTAACTATTTTGATGTTTACAACTTTACTGATAGATACACCGTTTTGATATATGAGAAAACCAAACGACGTATCTAGCCAAAATCAAAAGTAACAGATACACCAAACTGGCACCATACAAAAGCGACGTATCTGGCATGACGTATCTCTAACCAACCCGATGTATGTGTATTTTTATCAAAACTCATTGTGAAAATGATATGGAATGAGCAGGTTTTGATTCTTACCTAGTGCGTGCTATATCCCTAGTGATGTTAAGCACGAAAAAACTTATGAAAAGTATTTTTATAAAAAACTATTTTAGTGAAATGGTCGTCAACATTGACCATGAATTTACTCAGATCATTGAAAAAGTTAGATACGTCGATTTGAAAAATTATGCTTGATCTGGTGATTCAACAATTAGTTGATGTTTTTTTGAATGAGTGTAATCAATTTCGTACCTTTTAATTCCGCCCTATGTTGCTTATCCTTTGACAGATACGCGTATTTCGACTACCACTTGTAATCTTCCTCAGTGTCAGTTATCCACTGGATAACTGTATCTGTCAAAGGATAAGCAACATAGGGCGGAATTAAAAGGTACGAAATTGATTACACTCATTCAAAGAGGGTATTCTGCTTAGAGCGTTCGAAAAGTCGGTACAAGAATTTGTTGATGATTTCACCGCTATGTTAGTTGTCAAGTAAAACTTTAAACTTATCTAGCTCGTGATCCAGAGCAGATCGAAGAGGGTCGACTTCTTTAGGAAGTCGAAAACAAAATATTGAGACAACAATTAGTTGGTGATTTCGCCGCTAAGTGGCACTAGTTGTCAAGTAAAGCTTCAAACTCCGATATCTCGGGATCCAAAGCATATAGAAAAGTGTTATCTTCGGCAAAGTTCTTCAGGAAGTCAAAACCTATCTGGTGATTCAACATTTAGTGGGTGATTTCGCCGCTAGGTGACACTAGTTGTCAAGTAAAATTTTAAACTTCTCTAGCTCGCAATCCAAGGCAAATAGAAAACGGTCGTCTTCGGCAAAGTTCTTCAGGAAGTCAAGAGCTACCTAGTGAATTAACAAATAGTTTGTGATTTCATTGCTAGGTGGTGCTAGTTGTCAAGTAATGCTTAAAACTTCTCTATCTAGGGATCCAGAGCAGATAGAAGAGGGTGATCTTCGGCAAAGTTCTTCAGGAAGTCAAGAATCATATGGTGATTCAACAATTAGTTGTTGATTTCGCCGCTATATATGTATTTGTTGTAGAGTTTCTCTCGATATTTTTCTTCGCCAGGAGGCATGTTTATTTCTGTGGATTGATATAAAATTCACAGAATTACTCTACTATCTATATTTGATCTATGAAACAGAATGTATTTTTGTAAACCCAACAAAGTTCGGTTAGATGACATTTAGTTTGCTGGTACATGATGTATTAGCACAGTAATCGCGTGTTTTAACAATCGATTTGATGAGGAAATGTTAACAACTCTTTGAAGAGAAATAAGTCCAAGAGTTTAATAAAAAAAAACACAACCTAAAATAAATGAATCATGGTTTGATTTTGGTTGTATGGTATATTACTCTAGAATATACGACAGAGTACAATAAAGACACAGCGAAACAGATGTCACACTCCTCCCACTTCCTATCGATCACCCTTTTACCGGTTGATCAAATTTTCGGCAGTTGGTCGATTGGCCACCGGCACCGCACTGGCATCGTTTGACGTTTGCTCACTACCGCCACCTATTGATGGCCCGGCCAAACACAGTAGGTACGTTTAGCGTTGGGCAGCTACGTTTTCGTGACGATGTTTTTAATGAGATTTGTTATGCACGTGCTGCAGTTCCGTGTACAGGATCCACATTCCCTGTAAGCCGACATGTACGGTAAGGTGAGGTAAGATGCTATTTTTTAAACTTTCATCGTTTTCAATTATAAATATAGCCTTAGTTTGTTAGACATTCAAAGTAATAACGGCAGCTGAACAAAATTGATACTTCAACAGAAATATTCACGAAACTAAAACATTCACATCGTTTTTAAGAGTTGATTCGTAAAACGAAAGTGGTACAAGAAGCCAATCTTCTATTTGGTAAGATTAACGTAACGACGACATTAAAAATGGCGACCATCATTTTTCAGGCATTTCAGACCTCATTCCCCCTCCATCAAGAAGTTCTTTAGGGTATCTTTTTTTTAACTCCAGCATTGTCTTCTGGTAATGCTTCTAAAGTTTCTTCTGTGATTTTTCAAAGAGCTCTTTCTGAGATTCCTCAAAGAGAGTCTGTCTTGGATTCCTCCAGACACTCCTTCGAGGGTTCCCTCAAGGTTCCTTTACGTATACCTCCTGAAGATCCTTCTGGGGTTCCTCCAAAATTGACCAGAATTGGCTTCTGGAGTTTATCCAAGAGTGTCCAAGAACCATTGGAGACATCTCAGAAGGAACTTCATGAGATATCCCCGAAGGAACTCCTTCAGGAACTACAGAAAGAACTCCTTGAGGAATCCAGGAAAAAATCCTGGAAGTATCCCGGGGGGAATTTCTGAATAAATCTTGTAATTTTCAAAGGAGGAATCTCGAAAGAAATTCCTTGAAAAATTTCCGAACACTCTTGAAGAAATCTAAAAAAGAAGGAGTGAACTCCGGAATTCACGATTGAAATTTCCAGAAGGATGAATCTTTGAAGGAATTTCTAATCAATCTTAGAAAAGTTTGGAGTAAACCCAGAAGGAACTTAAGGAGGTATTCGTAAAAGAACTCTGAGGGAATCCTCGAAGGAGCTTCTGGATGAATCCAAGACATGACATGGCCCATGACTCAGAAAAACTTCTTGAGAAACCTCAGTAGGAGCTCCTTGGAAAATCACAGATCAATCTTTTGAAGCAGTACCAGAAGAAACTGCTGAAAGAATTCAAAAAAGGAAATCCCAAGGAATTTTCTTGACGAATCCAAGAATAAACTTCTTGTAGATTCCCAGATTTAATTCCTGGAGGAACACCAGAAGAAACACCAGAGTAACTTCAGCAGGAACTCCTGGGGGTCCCTCAAAGGAACCTCTGGTGAAATCTTAGAAAAAAAAGGAATTCAAGTAGGATCCCCTGAATGTATCTTAGAATGAACTCTAGGAAAAATCTGAGAAGAAACTGCCGTAGGTAAATCGGAAGAAATTTATGAGGAATTCAGAAGGAATTTCTGAAGCAATTTCTGGATGATTATTACTCTGCAGCAAGCGAGTCTCCTGATATTTTGTATTACTCACAGAAGTTCACCATGTAGCCCAAAAATAAAATAAACGGCATTTTAAAGTGATGGAGACGCATGGTCATTCCATACGCATATGAGCACAAACATGAAATTTTCGAAAAAGTGCAGCTCAAGCACGCAGCTACATATACAACTCATGCATATTAGTTAGTGATCTCCTGTATATTCACATGTTCATAGCCATCGCTAGGACAGAAACGGGTTGAAAAAATAAATTCGTTTCCCTTCCTTCCAACTTTCATAGCACAGTGTCAATCTATCAGATAACAGGCGATATGCATCAACCGAACTGTGCCGCATTATCTTCAGAGTAATAAACACACTAATCTTCCACCTTACGCCTTGCATCCACACACCGATGTGTGAACCCTCTTCCAACCATATCCTAACCAACACTCGGACATCCGCATAAATTTATGTAGACGCAGAGGTATATTCGGTCTGCTGTGGAAACAAACGATTGCAATCATCAGTTCCTCTCCCTTCCCCACATTGACCTGCAGCCTGACATGGCAGGCGCCATTGTCGCCTAACAATAGAAGATCACCAACACTACTCACACACTGAAGATACCTGCTAGTCCCCGGTAGCTATCTCATTGGTATCTTGTATGAGTGTAGCTGATTAAGTGATACTGACTGGAGTAGCATCCACGGGCGGTCAATCAAGCTCAAGCTAAACTTTTGTGAGGTTTAGATTTATTGAGAACAAGCGGGAGCTACAAGAAAGCAATCTGGCTGGCATTACAAAACGAGCGGCGACAACACGGGTGTCTAAACTTCATATAAAAATTCGCCATGCCTTCTAGATCACTTGATGTGTCGTGCGTCGTTGCTAACTGCTGAATTAATATCAACTATCACACACTTTCAAGCAGATGTTGTATAGGACCATTCAATGATGCGGTTGGTTGAATACAAAGCCAACACGAAACTGAGACATTTGTGGTAGCATAGCCTGCTGTGATTTTTCTCGGCTTACTCAATGCTCTCAACATACCTTCACGGTAACAGAATTCCCTCATTTTGACTGCAAACGACGAGTCGAGTCTAGTACTAGACATTGAAGACGATCTTACAGTTGACGTCAAAATATGTATCTGCCATAGTTACAATCACACACAATCTTAATTATAACTAAACTAAATCCAGGATGCCAGAGAGGTGCACAATATCACGCAATCAGGAAAGTAACAACACATCTATCTGTACATTCTTACCTTGATCAATTGTTGCGCATTCTTCTCGGTAATCCACTCGTTGCTGGAACTGTTTGTAAAGAAACGATCCTTCAAAGCCATCATAAATTCTTCAGAAAGCTCCTTTTCCAACAGCAGTGGCATCAGCGTGCTAATATTAGCGTTAAGATCCTTCAACAGCTGTTGATTTGTTGTAATCGCAATGGCACGTACGGCTCCATCGTTCGATAAATACCCGGTCATCCAAGGAATTTGCTGATAGTTTCCCTTTTGCCACGATTCCCGCGGATCCTCCACCAGAAAGGCCTGGTTGGACCATGAAGGCGATTCAACCACCGGTCGATACAGTGTCAATGGATCTACCGACCATGGCTTCAGTTTACTTATGCTATCAGAGAGAACCAAAGCATCGACGTTTCTTAGTACATCTACTATCTGCCTGGAGGTTAAATTCTTTGCACATGTGATACCCACTGCTTCTGCTTGCCGTCTCGCCAAATCCAGCGGATCCTTCGTAGGAAAATTCCATGGAGCAATTGCATTGCCACTCATCACTATTGCTCTCGAGAAAAGCCCCTCGCTCAAAGGACTGATCATATGCATGTGAACCGATCCGCCACCGGCACTCTGACCGAAAATTGTCACTAACGTTGGATTACCTCCGAACTTGTCGATGTTTTTCTTCACCCACTCCAAGGCCAGCGTTTGATCCTTCAAGCCGAAATTTCCTGGCACCACTTCATCACCGGTTGCCAGAAATCCAAACACCCCGACGCGATACTGAATCGTCACCAAGACAACGCGCTTGGTATCCATGAAGTATTCCGGTCCAACTATTCCTGGACTGGCACTGCCCGAAAAGTATCCACCCCCATGAATGTAAACCATCACCGGCAAGGTCGCTTTGCTGGCATTCTGAGTCTGGAACGAAGGAAAAAGAAAACATATCAGTTGTGGCACAGAAATGCATATGCTGAATCAGCTGATCGAGCAAACAAAAAGTACACTCATTGCACAATTATGGGTCACTCAAGGTACAACCATTTCATAATATGAATCGTTTTTCATACAAAAATAACACTTTCATTATTTTTATTTTATATTCTCTTCATTGAAACCCCTTTTTATTGTTTTAAATAAAGATCTGCTTGTAAAATTAGCTTTAGGCGGTGAAAATTACTAAAATGTTGGTGAATAATGAAAACCACAATAATGGGTCAAAATTGGCTGTGTAACAATTATGGGTCAATTTGTTGCCTATTATAGGTCACTCAAGAGGAATCGGCTCAAAAATAATGTTTCGTCTATTTTTTCATTGAATGATCACTTATTCTCGATAGATCAACTATAGTAGAATCCAAAACTGGTCTCAAACCTCTTAACGAAGCGTGTTTTCACGATTTGAATTCATTTTTTCAAAATTGGGACAAATTCTCCAACACAACCACCGATAAACGCCTAAAAGTATGCAATGCCCATGTACGCAGAACTGTCAATATAATGCTGCACAAAAGGTGACCCATAATTGTGTGATTTACGGTGTTCCTTGGCACAATAATGAGTCACTTAAATTTTGCCTGAAATAAGCTTTAATTAGCTCCAGTCACATGAATTTCTACATTTAGAACGTAAATTATACCTTTGTTCTGGTGACGACACCATTTCGCACTTGAAAATCACTAAATCTCGCTTTTACAGAGCTTACGAAAGCAGCGCACTCACTGTCTGATATTCACAATCGAAGCGTTACTTTGACAGCTAGTTTTGCGCCGAACAAAAAAATATTGAAAATATGTATGTTTTGACGTATAAGCCTGTGTGAGATACGTATAGTGACACAAAACAAATCAACTTATGTGCGAAAATTAATAATAGCTTACAAAAGCTTGCAATTAATTAGTATTTATCTATTAAAGTGGAAAGTGACTAATAATTGTGTGTGACCCATAATTGTGCAATGACTGTAATCGTTTTCACACCTCAGCACGTGCTTCCCGGGAAGCGCGCGTGGCCTACTACATAGCTGGACAGAGTTCATTTGCATTTCTCACGCCACCCGCCACCGTCGCCGTCGCCGCCTACTACACTGCACGACTGAAGCGCGCGAAAAATTGCAGTGGACCGCGTCGATCGCTGTTGGTTGGTTGGCTCAGACGGTGAATGACAAAGTAAGAAACCTGCAAAACAAAACAAGCATCGTCGGTCGGCGTGTGTGCTTGAAGTCACCGATGCGATGCCAAGCCAGCGCGATGATTTTACCGGCAGCGCAGAGGTGGTGATAAGCACCGCCTTATCGCCGTTATACTTTATCAACGCGAAAAAATCTCCGGGAAGAGTTTATACACCCTTCCGAAAGTGGATTCGAAAAATGAGCGGGATCTATGTTTACGGTAGGAGTTCAATAGTACCCCATTTGCTGATTGTTTTGAGACTGATCCAGGAATCACATTGCCGACCTGGATAATTAGCTACATATATCTTTTTTTCAGCTTTTTAATTTGACCCGAAATTGGGACACGATAAGTCAGACAAAGAAACAGGCGAGTTGGATTAATTTATCTGTGAGCACATGTCTTTGAGCACTTGCAAAGTCACTATTGATGTGACTGCAAAGGCGTCTGGCATGTATCAAATTTCAGCAAGGTCAATGTATGATACAGCAAATCGACAGATTCGGTATCATTTGTTACAAATATTGCAATTTCCAATGCGGTATCCGCTACAGATAAGCTTCTCAATACAGTTGAAAAAAAAAATGTATCTTCATGATCCCAGTGCGTAATTGTCGCGGAGAATTTCCACGAGAAATCGATCTACAAACTGTTGAGCAATTCCACCTGAGGTCGATTAGCTAAACAAACCAACCGAAAATAAAACAAAAATCGGCCTTCCGTATTTTTCCAAACGGAGAATTCCATTCAAAAACTGGTTCATTATCAAACATCAATCAAAATTATCGCACAATATCAGCGGCAGTCGGACAACAGAGCCATTCAAAAACCATACACGTGCCACCCCATTACCTACTACTGTTCGATAAGCTCACACACGTGTCATCCAAGATACCCAGTTCGCCTAATAGGCGTTAGTAAAGCCGTATCCATAGCAACAGCCGTATAGCGTACACGCCTTCCTTCCAAGTTGTAACCCCGTCGATCGGGAATTGCGCTTACCTGGGCACTGAGGTCACACGGTCTATCTATCGATCAGTGATCCCGCAATCACGAGGTTGTCCGAACAATAAATATTAAACCACAATAATTTGCATCCAGATAGGCCGTATTATGGTAATTTCCCATCCCGCCCGGGGAAATTCACTCATTATTTACACGTGTCACGTAAAGTAACACAATCACTAGCCTGTTATGGCTGAGAAAAGCAGTGCTTGTAATAGATCTTTCTAGTCCCCGCCCAGGTCTGGTCGTCTGGTGAGAAGCAAATCTTTTTATAGACTAGTATGCAGCAGTTATCAGTTGTAAAATACTAATTATTTGTGCGTGTGCAGTGCACAGTGTGCACTAGCACTGCACAGTGCACATATTGCTTTGTGTTATTAAATCAAAATGTCACAATATGCTGTTATATGTATCGCCATTAATTACACACTGGTCGACAGTTGAATTAGTCTTATGATCGACGAATACATTTTTTTTAAATTTTGCTGAATGATATCTCTAAGCGGTTTCCGATCATGCTGTTTGGCCGAACGCCATTTAACCGAATGCCGTTTGACCGAAAAAGAAATGATGAATTACGAGATCATGCCACTACTCTCTACATAAGCATAACTCGAAAGAGCAGGCCATGATTTAGATAGCCTATGATTTAAAAAAGCAAATATTTCAGATGTCAAATATGTAGTTCCAAATAAATAAATCTAGAAAGAACAGCTTAAGATGAAAGAAGGAAAAATCTTCGGTGAAAATTTGATCAACCACTTTAAACACACTATTTGTTACCCAGAGTTTGTTTTTTGATCATCATTCGGCCAAACGTCCCAGTCTCCCAGGTGGCATTCAGCCGAATGGTGTTGGGTCAAACAACTTTCAGCCAAACGGCATTTGACCAAATGGCCAGACACCCTTAGAGCTTAGTCAATACTGGGACTCTGGGCAAATTGTACTCAACTTCTCGACGTTCAGCCTTCCCTTATAAAAAAAAGAGGGCGGAATTAAGAGAAACAGAACTGATTACGCACATTCAACAGAACGTATTCTGCTAAGAGGGTTTGAAAAGTCGGTACAACGTACAAGATCTGATCTTCTTTAGCCACATTGCTAACTCAACTTTTTTTTATTATGTGGACCAGTGCAATCAACGTGCTGCGATTTTTTTAGGAAACCAGTTTAAAAACTTGTGATAAGATCTTAAAAAAACGAAACGTGATTATGCAAATTAGGTAATTAAACAGCTGAGAGCAAATACCAATCGATATTAATCGGTTTGGATTAATAGCCAACTATTCTATATGACTTAGTTTCACGTCATGTCCTACGTCAATATGACCAACATGAAAAAAAATATATACACATAAATCAAACAGGAACTCACCTTTGGTCGATACACGTTTAAGTACAAGCAATCCTCGCTGCCCATGGCAACCGCGACTGGTAAAAGTTCATTTTTCTGAACACACATGGATTTTTCAACTGTGGCGTCATAATCTCCTTGGTCCCGCCAGGGTTCTACCGGTACTGGGTTCTGTGGAAGAGAAATATGTTTTTTGTGAGAGTACGTGTTTTGTATAGCAGTAAAACAATATGAAAATTGTTAATTTTTTTAATCCCGTAAACACCCGGGACGATCTTCTTTTGGTAGAAATGTGTAGGAAATTGATAATGTTATTCTAAAATAATGAGTAGATGATTTGCTTCGGTGTCCCGAGACATGTGCTCGTTGTTAGGGGCAACGAGAAGAAACGGTCATAGTAGTCGGGAACCTACTTGGAAGGGAGAATTGACTGACACGTGGTGATATAAAGACGCTGATCGTGGTTTATTGAATCCAGGATTGAATCTTACTTTGGATTTGAGCTAGACCCTACAAAATGCAATATCTTCTTTGTTTCAAAACATTTTACGCCGGAATTTTTTTTATAGTCAAGGGGAATAGTTGTGTTAAGAAATGCATGGTACCTCCCCCCCCCCCCTTTTGCTGGGAGCCAAAAATACGTGGCTTATTTTGTATTTTTTATAAATTCTACATGTATTTTGCTCAAATTTCATCGTTTTGCTAATCTTCAATAGTTTCACAGATCCTTGACATGCAATGTATTACTACCCATCATAGTCTGTAGAAGTTTTGATCCCAGAGCTATTCTAAGGCCTCCAAAGTACTCCGAAGTTTGTGACACAAATCCAATATTCTCAACCAAATTTTAAACACGATGAATGATCACAGAACATAGTCTACGGTACTCAAAAAGCCTCAAAGTACCCCTAGAAAATTCATGGTACATGAATTGGGTGATCTAGATCATCCAAACTACTCTGGAATTAATTTTCTTAAGATCTACAACATCTACCATCGTTTGTGTACACTCTGTTTAAGAAATTTAGACACGTTGATGTCCATTAGACCTCGCAACGCTATGAGCAACTTGGTATTGTGGTACCTAGTTGGACATTACGTGAAATACAAATTACCTCCAATACACTTAGAAGTTTGAGTTACGATATCTACATACTGTATCATGCTTTAGCTGTAAAAAAAAATCGTGGAAAATAGTCTATACTGCTGATGGAACCTCAGTGCGCAGCTACAATACCTTCATGGGATATTCCAGGTTTCCAAACTATTCTGGAATTAAGACCCTCTAGATCTACAGGCTTTACTCTTGTTTTTTTTTTTCACTCTATCGGCATAATTCTTTCACGAGTGTGTCTGTTGCACCTCATTATATTACGAATATCTCTATTTGTTGCTATTTGGGTGTCCATTGGCTTACTAATGGATCCAATGCATTTTGAAGTATGGGTCACAGTATCTATAAATCTAAGGATATTTTTAAAGTAGCGAATGCGGAATATAATCTACGCTACTCTTAGAGCTTCAGAGTGTAATTCTGATAACTTTGCAACATTCATTTGGTGATCTAGGTCATCCAAACTATTCTGGAATTAAGACCTTCAAGCTCTACTCTTGTACATCTCTGTATTTCATCGATGTAATTCTTTCACGATTATCTCTGTTGTATCTCATAATATTTTGAGTATTTCTTTGTGTTACTTGTGCATCCACTGACAAACAAATGATCTTTATGGTATTTTAAAGTGTCGGAAATTACCCAAGAATTCCTAAAGGCGTTTCTCCGCTTCTTCAGGAGCTATGCTGGAATTCCTTCAGGAGTTCCTCAGGAATTACTTCAAAAATTTCGAAAAATCACGCAGGAGTTCCTCGGGAATTCCTCCGGAAGTTCCTCATTAAGTTCTTCCAGAAATTTCTCCTGGGATTCCTCCTGGAATTTTCCTAGGAATTTGACAGGGATTCCTTCAGAAATACCCCCAGGGATTCCTTCGCGAATTCCTCAATGGATTACTTCATGGACTCATCCAGGAATTGCTCCAAAGCTTCTTCAGGAATTCATCCAAGATTTCCTCCAACAACTAATTCAGGAATTTCTTTAGGAGTACCGCAAGGGATTTTTCCAGAAATTCCTCCAGGGATTCCTCCAGAGTTTCCTCCAGAAATTCTTCCAAGGATTCCTTCAGAAATACCCCCAGGGATTCCTTCAGCGAATTCCTCAATGGATTCCTCCATGGAACAACCAGGATTTCATTCAGGTATTCTTCCAGGAATTCCTCCAGAGCTCCTTCAGGAATTCAACCAACATTTCCTCCAACAACTCATCCAGGGATTTCTTTAGGGATACCGCAAGGGATTCTTCCAGAAATTCCTCCAGAAATTCCCCCAGAAGTTTCTCCGGAAATTACTTCAGGAAGTCCTCCAGGAGTTTCTCTTATAATATCTTCAAGAACTCCCCCAAGAATTCCTCTATGAATTCCTCCAAGACATCTGCCGAGAATTCTTCCAAGAATCCCTCCAGGAATTCCAAAAACTCCTACTGGACCTTCCCCAAAAGATTCACCAAAGAACCCTCTATGATTTCTGCTAACAATCCCGTCATGAATTTCGCCTGGAATACCTCCAGGGATTTCTTCAAGAAATTCCTTCAAGAATTCATTCAAAAATTCCTCCAGAAATTCCTTTATGAATACTTCCTAGATTCTACAGATAACCTCCAGAAATTCCTCAAGAAAATACTTCTGGGACAACTCCAGGGATTCCTCCAAGAATTCCTTCAAGGATTTCTCCAGGAACTTCTCCGAGACTTCTTCCGAGAAATCCTCCAGAAATACTCCAAGAATTCCTCCAAAATTTTTTCCCGAAATTCTTCCAGGAATTTTTCTAAGAATTCCTCGCGAAATTCCTTCAAGAATCAGTTCGGGAATTTCTCCAGAAATTATTTCAAGAATAACGACAGGAACTCTTATAGGAATTTCTCCAAGTCCTGCTCCAATATTTCCAAGAATCCAAAAATCCTCCAAAAATCCCTCCAGGATCTTAGCCAGGGATTTCTATGTGAATTTCTCTATGAATACCTCCAAAGAATTTCAATAAAAACCTTCAGAAATCCTTCAGAAATTTCTCCAGAAATGCCTACAGGTATACCCCCACCCAGGAATTCCTCCAAGAATTCCATCAGGAAATCCTTAAATTATTCGTCCAGGATTTTCTCCAAGATATCCGCCAAGAACTCCTCCAACAATCCTTTAAAGAATTCCCTTCCATGAGTTCCTTCAGGAATATCTCCCAGAAATCTTTCAAGAATTCTTTTAATTGTGAATTTTTCACAAGAATACTTCCAGGAATTTCTTGAAATAATATCTGGAGAAACCCCTGGAGGAATTCCCGGAGTACATTCTGCATGCAGCAATTTGTGAAGGAATTTTTAAAGATTTTCCCAGAAAAATTCTTAGAGGACTTCCTGAAGGATTTCCTTGAACTGGTGGAGAATTTTTAAAGCTATTTTTTTTCAATTTTTATTTTCTGGAGGAATAACTGGAGGATTTCCTGGAGTATTTCCTGTAAGAAATCATGGAGTAATTCATGCGAGGAATTCCTAAAGTATTTCCCACAATAACTGAAATTGAAGGAATTTCTGGAGAAATTCCTGTAGTAATTCCTACAGCAATTCTTGTAGGAATTCCTGCAGTTGGAGAAATTCCTGGAATATTTCTTGTAGAAATTTCTGGGGTATTTCCAGGAACAATTCCTGGAGGAATTCGTATAGTAATTCCTTGAGAAATTCCTAAAGTAGTTCCTGGTGGAACTCCAGGAGTATTTGCTGAATGAATTTCTGGAATACATCCTAGAGTATATTTAGGAAGAATTCCTGGAGGATTCCATGGAAGAATGACTGATGGTATTCCTGGAAAATTTTCAGGAAGAATCCTTGTGAGGAATTCCGGGAAGAACCCCTGTTGGATTTGCTGGAGGTATTCTGGGATAAATTTGTGGAAAAATTCCTGGAGGAATTTCTGAAGAAATCTGAAGAATTCATAGATAAATTATTATTAGTTATTCATGGAGAAATTCTTGGAGGAATTTCTGGAGTAATTCCTGAAGGAAACTCTGGAGGAATCCTTGGAGGAGTTTCTGGAAGAATCCCTTGAAGAATTCCTGGAGGAATCCCAGGATTAGTTGTTGGAGGAAATCTCGGATGAATTCCTGAAGGATCTTTTGAAAATTCCTGGAGGAATACCTGAATGAATTCCTGGATGAGTCCATGGAGGAATCCATTGAGGAATTCGAGAAGAAATCCCTGGGGTATTTCTGAAGGAATCCCTGGGGGTATTTCTGAAGGAATCCCTGAAGGAATCTCTGGAAGAATTTCTAGAGAAACCGCTGGAGGAATCCCTGGAAAACTTCCGGGAGGAACCCCAGGAGAAATTTCTGGAAGAACTCTTTGGAAAACTTCCTTGAGGAGTTTTCAGGGAACTCCTGGAGAAATCCTTGGGGGACTCCCGTGCAATCCTCGGAGAATTTCCGGAGCAATTCCTGAGAAACTTCCGGCCGAGGAACTCCTGCAGGATTTTTCTATAGGTTCTTAAAGTAATTCCTTAAGGAATTCCAGCATAGCTCCTGAAGAAATTTCCGAGAAAATGCTGGGAAAATCCTGAAGAATTTCACGGGAAGTCTTGAGGCATTCCTAGGAACTCGTAGAGGTGTTCTCGGAGGGACTACTGGAAGAATTTCCTAAGAACGCCTGGAGGAATTCTTGGGTAATTTCCGACACTTCAAAATACAATGAAGATCAAAAGAATTCCAGTGATTCCGAACTAGGTTACGAAAATTGAAAAAGAGTCATACAGGTTACTCAAGAACCGGAAGTGTGAGAACGTGGGGATGTTGATTTTCGGAGCAGGTTTAAAGGGCGTTTTCTGGGGTCTGAGCTGGGGGCGAAACTAGGTTTCCTCAGCCAAAATATTTCAAAACAAGCCGAAAAAGACGATAGAACCCGGTAAAATCCGCCAAAAGCTTTGCCGACTTTTCAGTGAATAATGCCGATTTTTTGAAGGATATTCCGACTATTTTGGGTCGTGAATACTTGTTTCGTCCCCAATGGGTCTGAGGGGGTTTCCAAAGACATTGCAGAGAGTTCCAGATGAATTCTGACGTTTTTTTTTTTTTTTTTTTGAGGCATTACATGTGTGTTTTCGGGGGTTTCGGAGGGTATCAGGTGCGTTACATGCAGTGCGATGGGGTTTTAGGAGGATTTCCAAGGCAAGCCTCAGAGGACTTTAGGTGGATTTTAGAGGTGTTACTTACGTGTTTTGGGTGGTTTCGAAGGGTCTCAGGTGCGTTGAAGGCCGAGGGGGTTTAAGAAAATTTTGGAGACATTTCAGAAAGTTTCAGATTATTATTGGTGGGTTTCAGAGGCGTAATCGAGGCGTTTTCTGGGGTTTTGGAGGGTATCAAGTGCCTTACATGGGGTTTTAGGGGAATTTCGGAGGCATTTTAAGAAGTTTCTAAGTTTCAGAGGCGTTACGGAGGCGTTTTCGGGGATATCAGAGGGTCTCAGGTGCGTTACATTGGATCCGCGACGGTTTTAGGGGAATTTCGGAGGAATTTCAGTAAATTTTCAGAGGATTTTCAGAGACACCTAAACAAATACCAAACATCCTGAAAGTGGCTAAAGCTGGACGGATACGGTGGGCAGGGCATGTTGCAAGAATGCCGGACAACAACACTGCAAAGTTGGTGTTTGCTAACCATCCGGTCGGTACAAGAAGGCGTGGGGCGCAGAGAGCACAATGGGCGAACCAGGTGGAGCATGATCTGGCGAGTGTTGGGCGTGACCGACGTTCGAGAGCTGCAGCTGCAAATCGAGTATTATGGCGGCATATTGTTGATTCAGTGTTATCATGAATTTGATGTTGAACTGAATAAATGAAATGAATCAACACAAACCATTTGAAACCCCTTGAAATGCCCCTGCCATGCCTTGAAACTTCCCTGAAACCTCCAAAAGGATTTTAAATCTCTGAAACATCCATATTCCGATTGCAATAATGATATAGAAATCCCGGTAATCCATTAGAAATGCCCCTGAAACCCCTTGGCCCTAAATCGATGGGCCTACTGATACGACCATGCCTGAAATGCCTCTGAACGCCCCTGAAATCTCCGTAATCTCATTGAAACGTCCTTTATATCATCATAATCAATTTGAAATGCTCCTGAAACCCTTTGTAACGCCTTGAAACATCCTTGATATCCCTTGTAACACCTTTGGAAAGGTCCTGGACAAAACAACACTCCCCCCTCACTGAATCGCCCTTAAATCCCATTAAGAAGTCCATGAAGCTCCCTAAATACTGCTAAACACAACTGAATACTACTAATATCATAATCCCCGTAATCCCAAACTTAAAACTCCAACGAAACCAGACGGAACGTCCTTAGAAGGCACCTGAAATACCCTGAAACACCCCTACAGCCAAGGGCGTGGCCAGCTTTTTCGTCAGGGGGGGGGGGGGCAAGCTCCCTTATCAAATTTCTACCTACTAGCTTTCATAACTAAACACAACATGATGAAATTGAATATAGTAAAATTATATTCTAGAAGCAATATTTAACTCTTCAGCAGTCACGCTGTTGTTTTTTTTTTTTGTACAATGCGTTAAAAAGGCTCGCCTGTTCTATACAAATCAATGTGGTGCTGGTAGCGGCGACCAATTTCTGGTAAATTTAGGATTTTTATTTACTCGTGCGTTATTGCTTCTTAGTTTTTTTTTTGGTAAAATCTACAAAACATTCGTAAGAAATTAAAGCTGAAATCTTTTGGAAATTACGAACTGTTTTGCGGACTAATCCAGAATTTCCTTAATTATTTCCTTAAAAATTGTTTGTCCAGCGGAACAAAATGGAAATCCGCCTGAAGATTTTTTTTTTTCACAATGTCTACATAATGTCTTCCATGACTAGGGTGCCTGTACCAATTATGGCACTACCTAAGGAAAACTATTCGTACAAAAATAACGAGAACACCAACGGATGTCACCAATATCAGAGAATAAAAATAGAAAGAATGCCCTCTCTTGCCTTTTTCTATGTGAACGTCAAGCGACAAGACAAGTGGCGCTCTCTACGCGTATCAAAGTAGAAGCTCTCTGTATCAGTGTACGTGATTTGTCATAAGAGAAGGTGGTGTGCGTATGTTTTGGTATTCGCATACAATCAGTAACGCACACTATCGCATGAAGGTTGAACTGTCATCCGCAGATAGCGCTGCGGTAGTGTCCCCCCGAGCATCAGCGGAGTGGGCATTCTTGATATTCTTATTCTTTGCCAATGTTTTCAAAGATAGCTTAGTTTCCATACTTTACAGGAAAAATATAGAAACGGAGCCAAAACTACTTTTTACAGCGTGTTCCAATGATAGGAACCCTGTGCCAGTTATGGTTCCATTTTTAAACTTCGGTTCCTTTTCGCACTCTAGAGAAAATCCTGGAGGAATGCCTGGGAGAACTTCTGGGCAAATTCCTGGCATAATTCATGGAGAAATTTCAGAATGAATTCTTGGAACAATCCCTGAAAGAATTCCTGCAGGAATTCCAAGAAAAATCTCAAGTGGAATTCTGCGAGGAATTCATGAAAAATCTTTTAAGAAATTCCAGGAGGACTGGAAGAATCCTTGGAAGAATTCCTGGAGGATTTCCTGGAGAAATCTCCGAAAAAATATTTGGTTAAATTCATGGAAGAATGCCTGAAGCAATTCATCAAGGAGATCCTGGAGAAATGCCTGGAGGAATCCCTGAAAAATTGCTGAAGATATTCTTGGAGAATTTGCAGGAAGAATGTTTGAAGAAATCCCTAGAGGATTTCTTGCTGAAACTCCTAGAGGAATTGCTGACATAATTGCTGAAGGATGTCCAGGAACAATACCTGAAAGAATTCCTAGAGAGGTTCCTGGGGTAATTCCTGGATAAAATCCTGGATGAATGCCTGCAGGAATTCCTAGAGGAATTCTTGAAAGAATTACTGGATCCAGGATTTCTGGAGTAAACTCCATAGGAATTCTGGGAGATTTCTGTCTCTATTTCTATTATTTTTCTGTTTCTAGAAAAACTTCCAGGAATTTCTAGAGGTATTCTTGGAGAAATCCTCGAAGGAATTCCTGAAGGAATCTCGGAGGGAATCCTTGTAGAAATTTATGGAGAAATCCTTGGGAAACCCCTGAAGCAATTCCTGGAGGCATCTCTGGAGGAATTCCTTAAGGTATTCCTGGAGGAATCCCTGAAAAATTCTTTAAGGTATTCCTGAAAAAAATCCTGGAAGAATTTCTAAAGAAATCCTTAGAAGGCTTCCTAGAAGAATCCGTGGGAAAAATCCCTGGACAAATTCGTAGAGAAATCCCTGAAGAAATTGCCTTAAAGGTATTCCTAGAAATTTCCTGGAAGAATTTCTGAAAAAGTCCCTAGAGGGTTTCCTGGAGAAATCCTTGGAGAAATTTCTGGAGAAATTCATGAAGAAATTATTGCAGAAATTCTTGGTAGTATTCCTGTGGAATTTGCTGGAGGAATACCTACGTATTCTTGAAACAATTACTGAATAAATTTCTGAAGGAATCTCTAGAGGAACTGTGCGAGATTTTTTGTAAAAAACCCCATGAAGGAATCCCTGGATGAATCTTTGGTGAAAATCATGGAGAAATCCCTGGAAAAATCCCTGAAGAAGTTCCTGGAAGAATTCTTGGTGGAATTTCTGGTGGAGTTTCTGAAGAGATCCTTTGTTCCTTTTGAGGAAATTTGGAAGAATTCCTTAAGTAATCCCTGAAGAAATTCCAGAAGGTAATCCTAGAGAAAACCCTGGAAGAATTTCTGAAGGAACTCCTGAAGGATTTGATGAAGGATTTTTTTACTATCTGTTAATAGTGCAAAAAGTGAATCAACAAAGAGAAATCGATCATGTCAATTAGGCCCGAACGAAAAATTATTGTCAAATTATTAAGGACAGATTCAGTGGAATCTCAAGATGGTCTTCACAACGACGACTTTTGCATCAACTCACGATTTTAAGCGCACACATTTCATGAAAACCTAAGCTAAAACAGTGTATCTTCTTTTATTAATCCTCCACTTCCCATGGTTGTTCTAGAGCACCCTCGATTTTCGACGAACTCTCGAAAGTAGAACTATTGATAAAGAATCAAAATACTATTGATTGGGCAATTTGCAATAACTTTTGTTCAAGCACTTTTTACGGAAACGCTTTCTTGGCATAGAAACAGTCCTTCAAAGTCGTGGGAAGGAGAGGGTTAAGCTTATGCCCAGTGAGCAAGAACACAATAAAAATTACACTATCGTTGGCTGTTTACACCTTGTCCAATAAGTTCTCATACAAAATACAAATTTAGAAAATATAATTTTATTTCACATCTGTGATTCATTTTTTTCAAAACAAATGTATGTATTGAAATGCCACATAATACTGATTTAATAAAGCATACGGTTTAGAATAACTTTATTTTCTATTAGTTTTTATAAACCTTGCAGTACACTTCCATTTTCTGAAATCTGTTTGCTCCGGCACGCAAGAAAAACGTTCGAATATTTTTTCATTCTACAGTAGCTAAATAGAGTCCATAAGGGTAAATTTTGAGTTTTTATTCCCAGTATGGTACCAAATGGATATACTAAGGATAAAATAACACAATTTTAGTAATGATATGGTAAGAAATTTGCAAGTATACTCAGTTTGGGCTGATTTCCTTGAAAATAACCGTTATATTGAAGATAAACATCATAAAAAGTTAATTTTGAAGAAAATTTACCACAACTGTAAATAGTTATAGTTGCTACTAGCAATGCTGAGGACAGGAACCTAGTTTGAAATCTTAATGAAATGACGTGCGTGCCAGCTGAATTGGACTTACGACACATAAGCGATCAGCAGAGAAGAATAAAGGACAGTTATTTCCAAAACATATGTTGTATTTGTTCAATGTTAGTTGGCCTTTCAATAAATAAATTTACTTTTGAAATTCTAATTACAGATGTGAAATGAATTCAATTTGATTTTGTATGAGAACTTATTGGACACGGTGTACATCATGAGATTTTTGAATTTAAGGTTGTAGTGCAATGTTGAACTGAGTTTCTAAGATATGACGAAGAATTATCAACCTTGAAACAGTATACGCATCAAAGTACCGTGCGTCTCCACCTGATCTCTAAACAATGTCCTCACAATGTACCTTGCTACAAAGATTGTTTTCAAACATTCACCAACAAAACAAGGATATCACAAAGTGCGCACGGTATCTATTGTAGAATAATATTATTCGAAAAAAAAACAGTCATCCAGCAAATGAAAGCTAAGGATCTATAAAAAATTTTGATGAAAAGTACCCACAAAATGTGTGTTACGCGGAAATTTGTCCTAGAAATCACGAGAAAAATAAAACTTGTTCTAGACCCCCCGGTAGTACATTTTCTTCTCAGCACCAAATTAAGGAAGATACCTTTAGCTTTCATTTACTGATTTATTTTCGGTAATATTTTGTGCCTTAGACAACGTGTGCGATACGGAAAAGCTTTCATGGATTTTTTTTACGAGAAAAATACTTACCGCAAATCGCAAATTCCCCACAGGTGGCTTCGCAAACGGAATTCCGATAAATGCTTCAAATAATCCTGTCCGATATCCCTTCATGAAGGTACCACGCAGGCACCCATCAGCAATACACACGCGAGGATTCGCACTGACATTTTCAGACTCTTGTTTTTCGCAGCTATTACTTGGTACGAACTGTTTTGATGTTTTATTTCCGCAAACTAACTCGCACAAAACCATTCCCACAAGTACAACACTTTTCATTGATATCACCATTTTTTGCACGTTCGAGTTAACCTATATTCACATGAAAACACTTTCATTAGCACCTCAGAATGATGAAAATTCATCAACTTCGGAGCAGTGCCATGCTTTACCGGGCAAAAATTGCCTCAAATTCACTGAGTTCGGTGATGTTGCTATGCAAAATGTGACTCATCTGCGCACTAATAATTATAATCCCCGTTTTTGTTATAGTCCTGTCTGAGAAATGCTAATCGATTACCAATCAATTTGTTCGACCGTTTTCATGCACGACTCGTAAGTCACTGGCAGCGATATTCGCGAAGTACTGTTCTGTTCATAGCAGAGAGGTAACTCTGTCGCGCACAAATTTCCATGAATGAAAAGCTTCGCTCTTAGCTGGCAGTGGCACTTAGCTTAGGTTAAAAGCTCTCGCTGCCTCTCTCTCGCAGTTATTAGAGCGTATTTGCTCTCGCACAGGTGTGCCTTCACACGCCCCTCGGCGCGACTGTGCGTGGCGTCAATCAAATCAAGCTTGGCGCCACCGCCTCCTCTGATTCAGCAAGATAATGGAGACGGGGGAAGATACCTGTCGCCTAGCCTGTCGCCGACTCCACCAGAGAAATTCGAGAGAGAATCGTTGATGGGGGTGTGGCACAATATCCTTGTAGTTCGTTGATAGTCTACAAGTTTAGGAATAATTTGATGCTTCTATTATCTTAAATGTATAGTAGCTTCCTTGTGAATTTCCACTACTTTTTCAAACGAGCTTCCATTATGTTTGTTGATGCAAAATGTTCTTATCTTAACAAAGCGATTATAAATTGGGGCAGTGACCTCACGACAAAAACAAAAATCGAAAAAAATCCATTGATCAGCAAAAATTGGAACACGTGCTGATGGTTATCTTGGAAACTTCCCGGATCTCCGTTATCGGTGGCGAACGATTAAATCCAATTCTAATGTCATTATCCTGAAAAATGATAATCACAACTGTCAAGCAATTCCATCAATTTTGTAATTACTTCCCCTCGTGGCCACGCGTGGGCTCGATATTAAAATCCAATTGGTTATTTATAGAGTTCAGAAGATATCTTATCAAATCGCTGAAGCGAATCTGACACGTCCGCAGCTTAAATCTGATACTGTACATTGACCGAGTGAGTATGGATGATGCATGCAATGTTTTGATCAAGTAACTTAAAACAAAAGGAAAAATCATAATTGAAAAAAAATAATTCAAAACCAACATTCCAAATGGGTGTAAAGTATCTCATTACAGATTTCACGAAATATTGTAGTTTTAAATTTGCAATAATAAAAATTGACACCGCTACCCGACTAGAAGTTTCTAACAAAAATGTAACATCTTTTTAACTAATCCTGATATTTATAACTTATTGTGTTATACTTCTGTTAGAAACATTTGGTGAACATAAATATTATAACACAATTATATCACATTATGTTATAAAATCTGATTGTAACTCATTGTAATATACTAAAGTTTCAATTCTTTGGCATTGAGATAGCATTGTTACAAAGTTGTATCAAATTATGATAGAAACTAGTTATTATGAAGCTTAATTTTATATCACGTTTTCAATAAGTTATTTTCTTGATAACACCAGAGTACTTTTTGTTACAATTTTAGATATTTTAACATCATCCTGCATCTAGTTTATAACATAATAAGTTATTGGAAATTTTTTTAAACATCATAACACAATATGATACAAACTTGATATAATTTTCTAGTCGGGTACTTAGTACTATTCACTCCATTATTATCAAAACCTATTGATTAACACTTTCTCAAAAAAAAAACAATGGCGAAAAACACTATAATAAACGAATCATCTAGCAAAATCTCTTATGAAATTACTGTCTGGTGAAACTCTAAGGATATTGGAAAAGAAGTTTCTAAAAAGCTCTATAAACTAAAGGGCACTGCACGCCGTATTCAGTTACTAAAGTAAGTTTTTCTAAGTCTTTTTCATTTCGTCAGCATGTTGTTTACGATTCGGCAAAATTCCGTCATCTTTCGGATTTTTGCTAGGTAGGGTATCGCGCCACTTGGGCGGTGGCTTCTATATTCGTCTGTTTTCCATTATACTTACCTTACCTTACCGGTCAGGCTAAGGCCGGGGTGGCCTCTGCTGTACATAGTAGCCGCCTCCATTCCACTCGGTCCATGGCTGTTTGTCTCCAGTTCCGCACTCTGCGTAGGGTCCGCAGATCGTCCTCCACTTGGTCGACCCACCTAGCTCGCTGCGCTCCACGTCTTCTTGTACCGGTCGGATGACTCTCGAGAACCATTTTAGTCGGGTTGCTATCCGACATCCTGATGACGTGACCCGCCCACCGTAGCCTCCCGATTTTCGCGGTATGGACGATGGTTGGTTCTCTCAGCAGCTGATGCAGCTCGTGGTTCATTCGCCTTCTCCAAGTCCCGTCTTCCATCTGCACTCCGCCGTAAATGGTACGCAACACCTTCCGTTCGAAAACTCCAAGGGCGCGTTGGTCCTCTGCACGTAGGGTCCATGTTTCGTGCCCATAGAGGACGACCGGTCTAATCAACGTTTTGTAGATGGTTAACTTCGTGTTACGGCGAACTTTATTCGATCGTAGAGTTCTGCGGAGTCCAAAGTAGGCACGATTTCCTGCCACAATGCGCCTCTGAATTTCTCTGCTGGTGTCGTTGTCGTCGGTCACCAGTGAGCCCAAGTACACGAATTCTTCAACCGCCTCGATTTCATCACCGTCGATATGAATTCGGGGTGGCGGGCGCGGTGATTCCTCCCTGGAGCCCTTTGCCATCATGTACTTTGTCTTCGACACATTAATGACTAATCCGATTCGCCTGGCTTCACTCTTTAGTCGGATGTACGTTTCCGCCATCGTCTCAAATTTACGAGCAATAATATCAATATCATCGGCGAAACCAAGCAGCTGAACGGACCTCGTGAAAATCGTCCCACTCGTGTTTATCCCCGCTCTTCTTATTACACCCTCCAAAGCAATGTTGAACAGCAAGCACGAAAGACCATCACCTTGCCGTAACCCTCTGCGAGATTCGAAGGGACTCGAGAGTGTCCCTGATACTCGAACTACGCACATCACTCGATCCATCGTCGCCATGATCAACCGTATCAGTTTATCCGGGAATCCGTATTCGTGCATAATCTGCCATAGCTGTTCTCGATCGATTGTATCATACGCCGATTTGAAATCGATGAACAAGTGATGTGTGGGCACGTTGTATTCGCGGCATTTCTGCAACACCTGGCGGATGGCGAACATCTGGTCCGTTGTAGCGCGTTCACCCATGAATCCAGCCTGATATTGCCCCACGAACTCTCTTGCAATCGGTGATAGACGGCGGCATAAAATTTGGGAGAGTATCTTGTAGGCAGCGCTCAGTAGTGTGATCGCGCGGTAGTTCCCGCAATCCAACTTGTCGCCCTTTTTGTAGATGGGACACACGATACCTTCCATCCATTCCTCCGGTAATACTTCCTCCTCCCAAATCTTGGTAATGACCCAGTGTAGTGCTCTCACCAGTGCTTCTCCACCGTATTTTAGAAGCTCGCTTGGTAGTTGATCTGCTCCAGCGGCTTTGTTGTTTTTCAACCGGCCAACCTCCTCCTCAATCTCTTGAAGGTCAGGGGCCGGAAGTCTTTCGTCCTGTGCACATACTCCTAGATCTGTTACCACGCCACCTTCGGTACTTGCAACGTCGCCATTGAGGTGCTCATCGTAATGCTGCCGCCACCTTTCGACCACCTCACGCTCGCTCGTGAGAATATTCCCGTGATTATCTCGGCACATGTCGGCTTGTGGCACAAAGCCTCTGCGCGAGCGGTTCAGCTTCTCGTAGAACTTTCGTGTGTCCTTAGCGCGGTACAGCTCTTCCATCGCTTCGCGATCTCGTTCTTCCTGCTGGCGCTTCTTCATCCGGAAGACTGAGTTCTGCCTCTTCCGCGCCTGTTTGTAACGTGCCTCATTCGCTCTCGTACGGTGTTGCAGCATTCTCGCCCATGCTGCATTCTTCTCGTTTTTCAACTGTTCACATTCGCCGTCGTACCAGTCGTTTCTGTGATTCGGAGTCGCGAAGCCTAGTGCTGTAGCCGAGGTACTACCTATGGCGGATCGGATGTCCCTCCAGCCATCTTCAAGTGTAGCTGCGCCAAGCTGCTCTTCCGTTGGTAGGGCCACTGCTAACTGCTGCGCGTAGTCTTGAGCCACTTCTACGTTACGCAGCTGCTCGATGTTGAGTCGCGGCGTTCGACTTCGACGCGTGGTGATAACTGTCGAAAGTTTTGAGCGCATGCATACAGCGACTAAGTAGTGATCCGAATCTATATTCGCACTGCGGTATGTGCGGACGTTGGTTATATCCGAGAAGAATTTACCGTCGATTAGAACGTGGTCGATTTGGTTTTCGGTTTGGTGGTCGGGTGATCTCCAGGTGGCTTTGTGGATATCTTTGCGGGGGAAGAAGGTGCTTCGGACTACCATACCACGGGAGGCTGCAGAGTTTACGCATCGCTGGCCGTTGTCATTCGATACGGCGTGCAGGCTGTTTCGCCCGATTACCGGTCTGTACATTTCCTCCCTTCCTACCTGCGCGTTCATGTCGCCGACAACGATTTTCACGTCACGCGGCGAGCAACCATCGTATGTTTGCTCTAACTGCGCGTAGAACGCTTCTTTCTCGTCATCGGGTCTCCCTTCGTGTGGGCAGTGGACGTTGATGATGCTGTAGCTGAAGAAACGGCCCTTAACTCTCAACATGCACATCCTTGCGTTGATCGGCTGCCACCCGATCACACGTTGTCGCATCTTGCCCAACACTATAAATCCTGTTCCCAGTTCGTTGGTGGTGCCACAGCTTTGGTAGAAGGTAGCCGCTCGATGCCCGCTTTTCCACACTTTCTGTCCAGTCCAACAAAGTTCCTGCAACGCCACGATGTCGAAGTTGCGGGGATGTAGTTCGTCGTAGATTATCCTGTCACATCCTGCGAAACCTAGTGACTTGCAATTCCATGTTCCAAGTTTCCAATCGTAGTCCTTATTTCGTCGCGTGGGTCTTTGCCGATTGTATCGAGTCGTATTTTCTCCTATGTTATTCGCAATGGGGATTTTTACGGGTGGCTTATTGGGCCTACGCCAACACTCCTGTCTCGCCGGAGGGCCATCGTGCCAGTTCTGTTTAACGTCCCAACCAACACTGGGACGACCACGCTGATGGGGCTACCACCTTGGATCTAGCTGGGCGTGGTGCAGCGTTTCTTACTCAGCCGCTGGATGCCAGAACAGACGCTGTTTGAGCCGCACCTCCTTGGTGAACAACCTCCTCAATCTAGCTGAAGTCAGAAGGACAACAGTGCCCAGGCTGCACTACCAGCTAAGCACACAACTCTTAGCTGGCGGTCTTTGTCATCGCTTGACCCGTGGAAGCATGAGGAAGGAACTTGTGAGGACCAGAGCTATATTGGACGCTCTCCTTATCGACTCACCGTTTTGCAGTTTTCCATTATAACTCAGTCAATTTTGAACCAATTGACTTGAAATGTTGTACACGGGTAGATACTATACCTATCTCACCGCATTCCAAAAGTTGTGTCAATTGGTTCAAATTTGACTGAGTTATAGTGGAAAACAGACGAATATAGAAGCCACCGCCCAAGTAGCGCGATTCCCTACCATGGGTGGTTTGATTCAATTCAAAATAAGCGGTACATGTGCCTGAGAAAGTGTAATTTATGAATTGATGGTGGCTCCAAGGGGTTCTTCTAAGCTTCCATTTCAATTTCATCCGGGAAATCCTTAGCGGTTTCTCCGAAAGTTTATTCCAAGACTTCTTCAAGAGTTTTATTTTGATATTTATCCTGCTAGGATATCAACACCAGCAATTCTCTATAAAATATTTCCAGAAATCTCTCTAGAATACTTTCTGTGATTCTTCAGAGAACTAAATCTGAGATTCTTTTTGAGTTTCTTTCAAAAGTTCCCTACGGAATCCCTCCTAGGATTCTCATATGAGATTCATAAAAAGTTCCATCTGAGATTCTTCCACGAACTCCTTCCAGGATTCTTTCTGGGACTTGAAGGGATTTCTTCTGGGATTTCTTAATCAGTTCCGGGAATCCTCCAGGAATTCCGAGATTCTCCTAATAGCTGGTGGAAGGATTCTATAAAATACTCTTGAAGGAATTCCCTTACAAACTTCGGGAGGGTTTGCAGAAGTTCCGAGTAAAATCCCGGAGAGAGTTTCCAAAGAAATCCCAGGAGAAGTTCCCAGAGGAATCTACTAAGGAGTATCTGAAGAAATTGCAGAACCAATTCTTGACAATAGCTCAGAAGAATATCCCGGAGGAATCCCTGAATAAGTTTCCGGAGGAATTCCGGAAGGAGTTCAAAAAAGAATCATGGAAGTAGCTCTTGGAGGAACCCCGGTAATATTCTTGAAGCAATCCAAGAAGTTCTATCTAAAAGAATCTCAGAAAGGGTTCCTGGGGGAATCCCGGAAGAAGTTTCTGAAGGAATCCCGCAGAAGTTTTTAGAGGAATACTGAAAGAAGTTAGTGTAGGATTTCTGGAAGAATCACAAAAATAATTCCTGAAGAAATTACAGAAAGAATTCTGGGGGGATCTGGCATGGAGTTCCAGGAAAGAATCCCCAATGGAAGTTTCGAAGTAGTTTCTGTTGGAATCTCGGAAAGAGTTCATGAAGCAATCCTGGAAGAATCCATGAAAAAATCCCGGGTGAAATTTCAATAATTTTCCGAAATATTTTCCAAGACTTCTGGAAATCGAAAAAAAACTTCTGGAGGTATTCTTAGAAACCGCATTATAGAAGAACGGGAAGATTCTCAGAACTGGAAATCTGGAAGGTGTTCCTGGAGGAATCTTAAATGGAATAATCTCAGAAGGCATGTCCTATGAATTCCTTCAGCAATATCTTGTGGGATTCCTGCCTGAATTCTTCCTGGGATTGGATCTAGGATCCCTTTAGAAGTCTCCTCTGAGAATATTCCACGAGTTTTACCTAAGATTCTTAAAGAGCTTTTATCTGAAATTCCTGCAGAAGTTATTTCTGGGAATTCTCTCGGAGTTTTTCTCAGGACTGCTTACAGATTCCTTCCGGGATTCCTCCAGAAAATCTTCCGGAGATTCCTCCAGGTGTTCCTTCTGGGATTTCTAAGCGAAATATTTCAGGAATTTTTCTATGTGTATCTTCTGCGAGTTCTAAAATGTCATACCTCTTTCAGGGATTTCTCCTTCCGATTTTTTTTAAATAATTCCATCTGAGATTATTTTATGAGTTCCAGTGTTCATCAAGCAATTCCTTCCAAGATTCATCCAGGAATTCGTTCCAAGACCCAACAGGAATTCCCTCTGAGATTCCTTCAGGAGTTCCTCTCGAGATTTCCCTAAGAATTCGGATTCCTCCAAGAATTCGTTTTCAGATTCCTCCACAAATTTCTTCTGAGATTCCTCTTGGAATTTTCCTTGGGATTCCTCCAGAATTGCCTTTCCATGAAGGAAGTCTCGGGGGAATCATAAAATAAGCTTCTGGAGATATTCCTGGAAAAACTCCCCAAGGAATCTCTCAAACAGGGAAAAAATCTTAAGGAATGAGGAGTGAGGAATAGAGTGGACGAAACCTTATTAGAGTCCTAAAGGGGTTGCTTCTAAAATTTCACAAATCCTGAAATTTCTCCAGGAACTACACGATTCCTTCATCAATTTTTCTAGGAACTCCAGACTGCTTCCAGGGATTTCGGAAAACCTCCAGGAATTACTTCCAAGGTACTAGCTGGATTCCTTTCGAAATTACTCCAGGACTATCTTCTGAGATTACTCTAGAAACTTCATCATTAGGAGTTCTCACTGGGATTCCTGCGGATGTTCTTTTTAGGATATCTCTTGGAGTTTTCTTAGGATTCCTTAATGGTTTGTTTCCTGTTTCTATCTGGGAACCCAACACGAGCTCCTTGTGACATTCCTTTAGAAGTTCCTTATGGAACTCCTCGGAGGAGGATTGTTTGAGCTCTTTCTGGAATTTCTCCAGAAGTTCTCTCTAAGACTCCTCGAACACTTCTTTTAAAAGACGGCTTTCCTGGAGGAGTCCCAGGAAGATTTTCTCCTAGAATCTCAGAAGGAATTCTTAGAGGACGGAACGTATTCTTGGAGGAATCTTGGAAGGAACACCTTGAAGACTCCAGGAACTGCTGGAGAATCTCAAAAGGCATTTTTGGAGAATTTTTTGGAAGAAATCTCTCCAGAAATCCTTGAAGGAACCATGGATGGAACATCTTTCGAATTCTAGTAGGAGTCTAAGAATCAGTTCTTTGAAAAATCTAGGAATGAATCTCTGAACTCCTGAAAAAATAACAGGAGAAATTCTGGATGAAATCCGGGAAGGAATCTCAAAATAAATTCTAGAAGGATCACCCAGAGGAATCACGGAAATAACTGCTGGCGTAAACCACAATTAAACCTCTTTGAAAATCTCAGGAGAAACTTTAACAGTGGTTAATGGAGACATCTGGACGGTTCTATTCGCTGTACCCAGGTTCAAACGTCATTTTTCTCATCGAACAGGATGGAACGGAACTCAGAATCAAAACAAAAATTTGAAAAGTGGCTTCAAAAATTCTCTCTAAAAATTTTTAGAACTTTTGAAAAAAATCTATCGAATCATTCCTCTAAGGATAAAGTATCGCGCCACTTGGGCGGTGGCTTCTAAATTCGTCTGTTTGCCACTATAACTCAGCCAATTTTGAACCAATTGGCTTGAAATGTTGTACACCGGTAGATACTATACCTATCTCACCACATTCCAAAAGTTTTGTCAATTGGTTCAAATTTGACTGAGTTATAGTAGAAAACAGACGAATATAGAAGCCACCGCCTAAGTGGCGCGATTCCCTACCTTATGAAAAATTCTCCAGAAATTCTTCCAAAGATTCGTCTTGTAATTCTTCCAAGCAGGCTGAGCGCATGGAAATTCGGCTCTTTGAATTTTCACCATCAAACTAATTAGCAAACTATTAGCAATCTTTCTATTTTAACTGGCAGAAGGATGTCGAAATACCCTAAATGTGATTTCAAACTTTCAGAAAACCTCAGAAATGACTGAGCTCACAAATTCCAAAAATGGAGGAGAGCGTGCCTCTGGAGCCGACCTACTGATATCTCACTGAGCGCGCAAAAAGATTTCTACCCGGGTGAAAACACTCCAGTGAATATCACTTTGAATGGAGCGTGTGTATCTGCGGTACGGTTTTTAGTCAGTTCGAAGTTATATTTGCGATATTCCAACATCCTTCTGTCAGTTGAGATGGAAAGATTGCAAATTTATTATGTATTCGATGGTGTAAATTCATAGAGTGGAATTTTCATGCGTTCATGCATGCAAGCCTGCATCCAAGCAATACTCCAGGAATTGCCCTATGTATTTCTCCAAGCATTCCTCAGGGAATTTCTCCGAAGATTCCTCCAGGAATTCTTTATTGAATTCCTCCAGAAATTCCTCCAGGAAACCTTCCAGGGATTCCTCCACCAAACATTCCAAGTATTCCTCCTGGAATTTACCAAGGAATCATCCAGGAATTCTTTCAAGGATTCCTTTAGAAATTCTTTCAAACATTCATCCTGGTATTCCTCTAAGGATTTCTCCAGGACTTCAAGGATTCCTGCAGGAATTCCCCCAAGGATTCCTCCAGAAATTCTTCCAATGATTTATCCAGCATTTTTCCAAAGGATTCCTCCAGAATTCCTCCAAGTATTTCTTCAACGATACCTCCAAGGATTTCCTCCAGGGTATCCTCCGGGAATTCTGCCAGACTTCTCCAGGAACTCCTCCCAGGACTTCTGCAGGTCTGCTTTCAGGAATTACTCCAGAAGTTCTTCCAAGGATTCGTCCGGAAATTCTGCTAAGGATCCCTCGAAGAATTCTTCCAAGGCTTTTTCCAAGCAATTATTTAGATATTCTTACAAGGATTTATGCAAAAACATATTTAAAATTGAATGATATTTCATGATATTTTTACGGATTGCTTTAGGAGCTCTGACATGCATTCATCCAGGAATCTTAACAAAGTGTTCAGAAATAATTCTTTTTATGATATCTCGTGAAGCTCTCTTTATGAATTTACCAGGAATTCTTTCAATCGTTCCCCTGAATGTCTTTAAAAAAATCTTCAATTTGTTTCAAATATTTTCCTTAAATTTCTTGACAAAAAATTCTTAAAGAATAATTGACGGGTTCTTTTTAAGCATTCCTAAAAGGATTCCTGAGAGAAATCTTGAGAGTATATTTGAAATAGTTAAATGCTTTTTCCTTTAATTCCAATTATGTGCATATTCTATCTTGACAGATATGTAGTACGTCTTCAGTGAAATAAATGTAAGTTGACTCAAGTCAAGTACGAGTCGAGTCATCTTACATTACAGGAATTCCCAAGGTATTCCACTAACACGCTCAGGTTTATCATCATGATCTTCAGATATTTTTTAAAAGAATCCTAGAAACAGCAGTCTTAGGAAGAATCTTTGATGGAATCCATGAAAACAATTCGTTAGGAATCTACTAGGAAAAACTTGTAATGAGATGGCACGAAATGTTGCTAATTGACAAATTGAGAGATGAAATTTGTGAAAAAATCGCGTTCTGGTCGGATTCGAACCAACGACTCCGTTTTCGCTAGACTGGCGCTTTAACCAACTAAGCCACAGAACAAGTTATGATTCTGCGGAATAGAAAGCCAAACTGACTCCGAAGCCACACCGTGAATACTGAACACTCCTTTTCACAAACTCATCTCTCTTTTCGGCTTAGATGCCCGCCCATCCACAACACACTCCGGTTTGTGCCCACTTTCATCTCCCAATTTGTCAATTAGCAACATTTCGTGCCTACTAATTACAAGTTTTTCCTAGTATGTTTCAGATATACCGGTAAATCTGGTAAAATGCCAGTAAAATGGGCAATATGTGTCATTGTACCGTTACGAATCCCTGTGAGAATTCCTAGAGAAAACCTTGTAGGGTAATGTAATGACCGGTGGAGACATCTGCGTTTTCAACGTATCGGATTTCCGCAGAACGAATATCCAAAACCGAGCAGAAACTACCAGGGACATCGGAACCACCAGCTCTCCGGCGAAGGGACGGGTAGGCTTTCCGAATCGGTTACACATCCAAATGAGAGGCTTCAAAATGCCGGCTTCAGAATGGACGATGCATCAAGGGGAGATCACATGAGAGGAACTTCAAAAAATACGAACAAGTCGTCTCACTCTCTGCGGGTTATTCGCCAATTGTTACGCACTCCATGCTTTTCTTATGAGCTGTGCATCAATTGGCGATTTACCCTGCATATTTATGGATTAGTTTTCGGAAGACCTAGAGAATTTTTTTTTTTGAAAGAATTAATGAAGGAATTCCTGTTAAGCATTGGAAAAAAAAATCAAAAACTCTAATTTATCTTCGTGGAAATAAGTGCAAAAAACCTTGGTAGAATTTCTAGAAACTAACGTCGTAAGAAAATGCCTAAAAATCTTAAAAAATTCCTTAAAAGTTCCTCAAGGTATTCCTGGATAAATTCTTAAAATATGCCTAGAAGATTTTTTTTTGCAGTAAGTTAAAAGAAATTCAAAAGATTCCTTAGAAATGTCCTATTTTCTGGAATAATTATTTGAAGAATCCATGTTAGAATTTTCGGAAATCCCTTGAAAAATTATTGTAAATATTTTTCTATTTAAATTTTAATATACTTGGAATATGTCCTGGAAAAATCTTCTAGAATTCCTGGAGAAGTTCAATTAATAATTGCTGAAATAACTCTTAAAAGATTTTATGCAGGAAACTTGTGAGAGTTTTCGAGACTTGTTTGGAAGAGTGAAATGGGTTTTTGTAAAAATTAGAGGAAAACATTGTAGAATAATTCTTGAAGGAATAATTGGAAGAATCTGTGGAGAAACATTTGAAGGATGGATGTAATAATTTTGGGTTCGGTCCTTGGATAATTATATGAATTTTGGTTGTTAGGAAATTCCTAAGGAATTTCCCAGTAATTAGATGAAATAATGGGAAGTGACTGTCGTACCTGTACGGGATGGATGATTTGGAATAGGATCGGCACTCGTCTTGAGATTTGCACTAGCACACGAAACACTGTCTGTTAACACGGGTGGAAGAGACTGAATGATCCGAGGAAGCATGGTCTGCCTAGGCCTACAGATTTAAATATCCGTGAGGTCGACTGTATGTCGACTCGTGCGATGTTTCTTAGTGAGGGTTTATGCACTTGCTACTCGAACATTAATAACGTAGCCCACACAGACCCCACAGTGGGAAAATCGACCCAAAAAGCGGATCTTTTAACGCCGCTGGTTTCGTAACGTGAAGTTGGCCATTTCTGACGTAAACAAGTGCGAGAAATCGATTGAAATCAAAATGTACTTTTTACCGACAAGCACAACTGTAGATCCTCGAAAATAGCTACATGTGTCATTAGAGGTTAACAGAAATAATAAGAATACTTGAAAAATTCTTTCAAATGTTTATTTTGCCCTAAAAACTGCTGGAAATTTACAATTTTACCTACTAATCAACTAAATTTACTAAATGCAGCAAACTCAGTTTCGGATGAATCTGTGCAAAAACTCAAGAAAGGCTTATTTTTCGACAAATACGCGTATTCTGACTACCACTTGTAATCTTCCTCAGTGTCAGTTATCCAGGAATGAGTAGATAACTGACACTGAGGAAGATTACAAGTGGTAGTCGAAATACGCGTATCTGTCAAAGGTTAAGCAACATAGGGCGGAATTAAAAGATACAACTGATTACACTCATTCGAAGAGAGTATTCTGCTCAGAGAGTTCGAAAAGTCGACACAAGATCAAGAAACGCGTCAAACGAAAAGTAAGCGCATTTCAATACAATATATTGAATTTACTGAATTGTATATGTTGTATCTTTGTTGGTCAATACGTTTATGGAATATGTACTCGAATTACTGATCATTTTTCCATGTGCCCCTTTCAATAACACTACCTATTCGTTGACAAAATTTTGCTGTGCACATTCTTTAGACTTTTGTCCATACAAAATTTTCGAAATTTGTATGGGTCACTGAATTAAAACTCAATCATCGCGCAACAATAATGATAATGTTGCAACCTGCATTTTTTGCGAAAATCCACGCAATGCAATATAAGTTTGTGCCAACTTGAACAGAATAGGATACAGATCGTACAGCACAAGTTAAGAGATTTTTGAAAGTTATCAACATGAAGGTTAAACAATCAACACTTTTATAACTTCTTCTTCTAAAAATATTATAAATTTTCAGTATCAAAAAATGGCGAGATAGTGTTGCAATGTCAATTTTGAAAAACTGATAATCCACTTCCTCACAAGCTGTTAAAATCTTTCTTCAAATCAAATCCACTAAAAAGCCCTCAATCCTTAATCCTGCCAAAGGATAGGTCACTATTCACACATCACTTCACTTTCACTTTCAACGAATGGCACTCACAAAACGAGAAAAACGAAGAACACAACATGCAACCGTCAGTTCCCCGATCAACTGCAGACTGCACGCCCGATCGCACCAATATGCATTCGGATGCATTCGGTGCGTTGTCTTTTATACGACTGCATTGCAAATCTTAACTTTTGGCTGCGTATATTTAACCGTCATATGACAGTGCAGCAGTGCAGGGCTACCCCATGTCTCTTCTCCCCGCATTCTTATTTTCTCCAACGAGGACGACGACGACGACGACGAAGACGGCCTGATGCAACTTACACTCTCTCTGGAGGACGCATATGCCGCTTTGTAAATGCAAATCTACATATGTGCATACGAGATAAAGGAAGCAGCACGAGTCCTATAAGCCGAATTTTCACGTTGAAGCTTTTCTTCGCACCACCCGTTTAAAAGGGCTCACCCACAATAATGCTATCCGGATGGACTACATCTCGTTTCCTATTGCGAAGCATCACCTAACGATGGGGATCCAGGGTGTAATAACCGGTTAATAGTAAGCTATATCGATAGGAATAAAATTGCCCCCCTCGGAATCAGAACCGACGCAACACCGGACTGGTGGCGATCGATGTAATCAAATTTACATTAAAACTACCGTTCCGTAGGATAACGACAACGTCAATGACTTCCACAGGTTGTTAGCAAACCTAAGTCGTCTGAAATTAATTGCAATGGCAACGAGCGGGACGTCAATCGTCAATATGTAATAATCGCATATCGTTTGTCATCGTTTGATATAGATGAAGTGGAATGATCTACCTTTCAAAGGATTACTGCTTGAAAAAAAGTCAAATAGATTTAACCAGCAATTTGGAAATTTTCTTTAACCATCAGCTACATAGTTTTTTGATTGTTAAAATTAAATTAAAAAATGACCAGATTCAAAAATTAAATAAGGTTTTGCCAAACCGTGGAGAATTTTTTTGTCTGAATTAACGAGATTTTTAACCCTAGGCGAGTTCATCTCGGGATCCACGTTTTACTTCGCTTCCGAAGGAAGAACCCACATTTTGTGAGTATGTCGGGAGTGGGATTCGATCCCGAGTCCTCAACGTGATAGTCAAGTGTTCTAACCACCACACCAGGTCGCTCCATAATTAATTTTATTTTAAACTCACCAAAGAAATGATGTTTTGTCGAAAATCCCATGCAATGTACATTGCCCCCACTCGCATAACAATCCCATTTGACTTTTCATCACTTTTGAGTTAACGATATGAATAGTCATCATTTTCGATGTATGTACTTCCAAAACAAAAATAAAAATGAATTTTTATGTCAATGTGTGAAAAAAATAACAAATCATAAGCGTCCCATATCAAAAGTACCCAGCATGCATTTTTGTGTCACGTAACACAAAACTGAACAACTTTGTAATGATTGTAATATTTTCCACAGTTATATCACAGAGAAACAGACGTCACACTTAGAACAAATTTTACTAAAAATCATCGTCACGAAATCGTAATCGCCCAAAACTAATCATGTCGTGTTTGGACAAGCCACCTCTAGATGGCGGTAGTGAGCAAATGTCAAACAGGAGCAAAAATGATGCCGGTGCCGTGACCGGTCAATTCACCAACTACGGAATATTTGAATCAGTCGTTAAAAGGTAATCGATGGGAAGCAAATAGAGTATGACGTCTGTTTCTCTGTGGTTATATATTCATTTGCCTAGCAATCTGTGAAAGTTTCGAGACGATCGAAATATTATTCAAATTTTGGAGATTTTTCAAAGTTTTATATGGAATCATGTTTCAACTTAATTGTGTTCTGACCATTTCACTTCATTTCATTTCAATGAGCTGAGAGGTATTAGACAGACGAAGCAATAAATTCGTGAGTATTCATTAAAACCATGCTGAGGTTAACGGATTTGATTCCTGGTCGATCTAGTATCTCCCTGAGACGTATCTCCTAGTAAGTGGAAGCTACCTGGGACATAGGGCAGTGCATGAAATCCTCTCCTTCTCTTTCACACTTACAAAAGTTTTGTAAACAGCAAGGCCAAGAAACATCAAAATCCCATACAAAATCAAACCGGCAAAATCGATAGCTGCTATACGCCTTTTCACTTCACGGGAAACGTCATTGTCACATGTCACAAAAATTACAAGATAAACAAATTCTTCAATAACTTCAAACACTTCCCCATCAATCACTACCTCAGCACTAAAACCACTAGGGCTGCCTCTGTCTCTACCCGCTATCATGTACTTCGTCTTAGTACAGTTAATCGTCAAGCCTGTCCTCGCTGTCTCTTTCTTCAAAGGAACATAAGCTCCTCCTCTGCTCTACGATCGATGCCGATGAGATCAATATCGTCTGCAAAGCCAAGAAGCTTGTGAGACCGTGTGATGACAGTGCCATTCCTCTGCACGCCAGACCTCCTAATTGAGCGCAATGCTGAACAGAAAATTCGAAAGGGCATCAATTCAGCATCACCCAGCTTTAATCCTTCCAAGGTCACAAACGAGATAGACACTTCGTCTGCGATCCGAATACTTGATTTTGATCCATCCAGTGTTACGCGTATCAGCCTAATAAGCTTCGCCGGAAAACCATGTACTGACACTATCTGCCAAAATTTATTTCTTTTCGCTGAATCGTACGCTGCTTTAAAATCAATGAACAGATGGTGAGTCTGCAAGTTATATTCTCGAAATTTATCTAGGATCATCCGCAGGCTTAACATTTGATTCGTCGTTGATCGGTTCTCACGAAAACCATCCTGGTATTCACCGACGAAAAACTCTCCAATATGAGGAACAGGACCCGACAGTATCTTGTATGTTGAGTTTGGAAGGATAATCCCTCTGTATTGTACACTCTAGTCTGTGCCCTTTCTTGAAGATTGGGCATATGAGACCATCCAAACAGCTGGTAGGCTTCATGCTCCCAAATCTTTACAATAATCTGGTGGATTGATTGATGTAGCTGCTCGCTTCCGTACTTAAGAAGTTCGACGGGATCTCCTCCTTTCTAGCAATCTTGCTGATTTTCAGCTCCTTAAGGGCCTTCTTAACCTCATCCAGTGTTGGTGGTTCCACTGCTTAACCGTCAACCGACGATCATTCAACAAATCTTCGAAGTGCTCCTTCCACCTGGCTGCCACCATTGCATTGTTTTGTTTGTCAGCAAATTTCCACATGGCACATGGCGGGCACTGGCGCAGTCTTGTATAGCGCATCATTGACAGTTGCATTAAAACCTCTGCATATCGTTCCTGTCCATACCTTCCTGCGCTTTAATGATCACACGCTCTTCGTGCTGTGCCGTTTTTAACTGCGGTGGTTTCGTTTTTCTGCTGCTTTTGCCACTCTGTACCTCTCCCTGTTGAGCCGAATACCAGCCACTAACTTTGTCTTCTGGTAGCATACCTCTCGTCCGTCACTCGTTGAGAGTGAAAAGTGATAGTTCGGGTTCGCCGGTTGGGGAAAGAAATCCGGGTGCCGCGGTATGTGCTTCGTTCGACGGCGAGAAACCCAGACAACCATCGATGGAGAGATAGATAGAGGCACTTGAATGGATTAGCTCGTTTCATGCTATTGTTCACTGTGTAGATTTAAAGAGTTCATATTTAAATAATACTAGCTGACCCCGGCAAACTTTGTCTTGCCTACTGCGTTTTTTGACGTTTTAAGACCAAGTCCCCGTACGCAAATTTTATGAAAAAGCGATTTTCAAAAAACTCTCCATTTGTCCATGTTTTATGTCTCATAAACCTTCCTTGGGTGAAAACTAACAGAACAAAACTAAGACGACCCAAATCGGACCCTCCGTTCGCAAGTTATGCGCGGTCCCACGTATGCCACTGCATTTTTATATAGATAGATAGATAGATATTGTTGCGGAAACATTAATAATCGTAGACGTTATGTATCGTTATTTTGTCTGTTTAGTGCTATTTTCATATTTGAGGCACACTCTGATCAGTCCGTCATTTCAAGTAACGGAATTTACTCCTAATCAAGTTTTTATGTAAAGTAGATTAAGTTCTGAGAGTAAACAGTGAGAAACCATTTAACGCGGGTGGTGGATTGTTTGGTTCTCGCGTGAAGCGAACAGTGGCGAATCAGTGTGAATGTCCTGTCGCGTAGTTTGAAGTAAATATTAAGCGTTCACTTGACGATTGTTTACTTTCCACGTTAAGTGAACAAGTTTCTTCAAGTTCGATTCAAGCATTTCTAGGAAATACTAAGTTGAGCGTCACGCTCAGTGTATTTCTGTGTGGAATAAACCAAAGGTTTCTGCTCGCTATTGGGGTGGAGACCCGCGATCTTGCCCGCGATAGAATTTTCTATTTGGCTTGTTTTCGCGTGGAGATGCACCGATTCTCGATATAGAGACCGAGATGTCTTACTAACATTCCTTAGCATCCTCGATGGCCGTAAGGACGTGGCCGGCACCGTTATTGACCTTAATATAGTTGAGAGTTCTTAAACTGTGCACATTGAGAAAGCTGTGCTAGTCCCAAGCCCTATAAAGTGGTTCTGGTAGCAACTACGAATTGTGCGGTCATCTTGTTCATGCTCATGCTCATTCTTTTCGTACATCACTTGTTGACACTCCTCGTCGAACGTATCATCTCTTGTGCTGTTGTTGTCACTGCTTTATGGAAAAACCCCCATAAACTATTGACATCTCCAGATCCGTTGGTCTCTCCTATCCTCTAGTCCAGCTTCTGATGGTACTGTGCAGCAACCCTTTCGGCTGACAAGCGTTGGGTATTGAAACCAGTCCAAGCAAATTTAGGCTAGTCGTTGTATTTAATGGATAGAGAGGACACACATTCATGATTTAAAGAATTCAAACAATAACAAAATCCATCGATGTGCTAGTAATTACCTTGTTTACAACCATGTCACGCTTCGTGACGACCGGCAAATGAGCGAATATTGTTAGATTCTCTTGGTCATCGTCTCCCGATTCGATGACATCAAGAGAGGCACTTCTGTAAAAATCACGTGACGACTCGTATTGACATTGACGCTTTCCAAGCCTGATTGAAACGCATCGTTCTGTTGTTTCTTGAACTCGTGACGTTGAATAATTTCGCCCAGATTTTCGCGGCTACAAGATAATAATCTAAGCCAATGTTCAGGCATCTATAGGGCCTCAGATCTATGACGTCCGAAAAATGTCACCCGTCGATCAGCACGTGATCTATCTGGGAGCATTTTCACCACTCGGGTGTCGCCAGGTATGTTTTCGGATATTCATACGTGCGAATGTCACAGAAGGCGCAGACTATTATCATTGGTAACAGAATGAAAGCTTTCCGTTCCAATGACAGGTCGAAGGCATCTCCGATGACTATTTTGATATCTTGTTTTGGAGACTCTCCGTAGATACGAAGCATGTTAGAAGGTACTTTTCAAACCGACCAGTACATCGCTCCACATTCGAAGGAACAACATATTTGAAGAAGAAACAAAACTCTTTGAATTAAAATACACCCGATTGACCATTAGTTTTGAAATCACCAAAACTTGTAAGAAATTCTAAAGAAAAGTCTATGTTCAAAAGAAGACAATTCAAGCTAGTGGACATTTGGGCTAGTGTTATAAAATCGCCTACTATGGGCTTCTGATACAAATATGATCATGCAAGAAATATTCACCGGTGATCCTCTACGATCATGAGGAAGAAATGTAGGCACTTGGAGAACCGAACGGTTCGTAGGATGCACTACAAGCTTTCTACACTCTTCGGTGATTCCAGCATCATAAAGATAGCCAAAGCCGGGAGGATGTCTTGAACGATCTTCGCCTACCAGCAACTCTGCAAAGTTGTTGCAAGGGATGTGATTGCCACAAAAAGTATTGGAGCGCAGAGAGGGCGGTTTGGCGTGCAAATGTAGAGTTGTATGCATAAACATGCACTGTTTAACGTAAACATTGGTAGAATTATCTAATTCCATTGTTGCAAGTGATTCGCAGTTCTAACCCGATTGTCAATGAATCTGCACTGCATCATGCGATAAACAGCTCCGTATTATTACATTATATTTGTTTTCAAACAATTAATTTGAAAATGTATTCGGCAAGTACATACATAACCAGCAAGGAAAAAAATCTTTAAATATTGATATGCCCCAAAATTTGGCAATATCAACAGAACAAATCGCGCTGGGATTATCTCACTTACGCAATCCTTCTGGCTTCAGTTGCTTCATAATCGCTCGCTCAAAATATGGAAGTGTTACTCATTCAACTATTGCTTTTTTCACTGAAAATTTTCCTTGCTTCGCTGAACAACATGACGTTTTCTTCCAGCGAAGGCTTACGCGATACAGAAAATCGCTGAATTTCACACTAACACTGCAGAAAATCTGTCAACAATAACTCAACACACACGCATTTTCAGCGAAAAGATCTAATTGCGTGACAACAATCCACTCCCATGACTACCGGGCAGCCGCCGTCAAATATCAGGATTGCCAACTGTCCGGCGACTGCTGTCAGTTTTCTTTGTCGCCGAATCTGGCGCTGGGTCTTCGGCGCGGAAACCCAAAGGTGGGAATAAAATTTTGGGGTTTGCGCGCAATATCCCCACCAACTTGCTTGACTGTCTGGAGCAAGCAAAACAAGACCACGAGTACCAATTTTCGGGTTTGGTTGATGCAGTACCAATCTACCATACGTTTTGTGTGCTGCTCATCCAGACGTTCCTCATCGTGATTACATCGCTGCATACGCAATATGCAACCCAGATATTATAAACTGCAACTGGGACCAAGTAAGCCATGATAGGGCAATGTGGGGCGTCCATGTCCGTTTGATTGTTTACATCAATAAGCGTTAAGACCTTAAAGACCTAAATTAATCGAGCTACGAAATGAAATCTAGATTGGTATTTATCTTTATTCGTATCAAAAGAAGCATTCGTATGTTTAACTGTATCCGAACCAAATTTCAAAACTCGCTTTCAATTTTTGAACCTTTTTCATGGGTTATTTCTTCAATCTTCAAAATATCATCAATGAAACGACATTATTACCCCTTCTTCCCCTAAGAACTGTTGCAACAGTAAGTGGGGTGAGAAGACCGGAAAGGATGCATCTCCTTGCCCCTACGGAAAACTTTCGCTTGCACAATTTCGAGGCCTCATTTCTCTTTCGTTCTGCATACGTTATGAATGTTGCACCACCGTGCGTTGTTTTTCTGGGCGGGGGAGGAGGTGCATTTATTTTTTCGGCAAACAACGTTTCAGACACGGGACGGAACGGGACGCGAAATGATCCAGCCGTCTGGTATAATTCCGTCCGACATTCTACATTGGGCCAAATTGAGCGCTGACACAGTGACTTATATTCTCACTACCGACCGACTCATTCATTGATTTCATCGGAAGGCGGCTCGGCTCGTCTCCTGCCGTTGTCGCGTCGTCGCGCCGTCTGGGTATCGTAGTAAGCGGGGGATATGCATTTATTGCATGCCTGTTGTATGCACTCCTCAGGCGCCTGCTGTGCACCGAATCGGTCATCGATCCGGCACGTGCAGACGAATGAGCGCATGCTATGGCTGTTTTTATCGCAAATTTTTTGTGACTGAGTTGACACTTACCACCAACCCCGGTGTTAAAAAAGGTGCGAATTTTCACACTAAATATGTTGGGTATTCAATATATTTTGAACAAGCACACGTGTACTTCGGGGAAAGAGGGTCGATTCGCGATTCAGCAATTCGAGGATTACGAGTTCGATGAGAAATTATCGATTTAATGACTAAGATAACATCTCTTTCTTGAACGAAGCTGTTATATCATATTGTGCAATTAGTAACAGCAATGATGTGTAGATTCTCTGCATCTGTTTTTGTAATGGATTTTCATGAAAACGGACTGTGAGGCAGAATTGCTCAATTTTTTTTTCTTATTGTTCTAATTGCTGTTTTTCTTTCACGCAAAACGTTGTACCCAATCCTATGGCAAATTTATGGAATTCTGTCGATTCGTCATATGTCGAGTTGTAATTTACAATTTGCGGTCTGCTGTTATGAGTACCATACGCATTAACATTAAACAAGTAACACAAATTCATAGATCCTAGAACATTGTATCAGGGTTATATTTCATTTATTAAGTATTAAGATCAAATTCAAGATAAAACTGAATCTACAATATTTCTCCATAATATACGGTTCGTGATCCGCCCATCGTGCTCTCTGCGCTCCACGCCTTCTTGTGCCAACCAGATCAGTATCAAACACCAGCTTTGCAGGGTTGTTGTCCGGCATTCTTGCAACATGCCCTGCCCATCGTATCCTTCCGGCTTTGGCCACTTTCTGGATGCTGGGTTCGCCGTAAAGTGCAGCGAGCTCGTGGTTCATCCTTCTCCACCACACACCGTTCTCCTG
The DNA here is from genome assembly GCF_035046485.1 of Aedes albopictus. NCBI lineage: Eukaryota > Metazoa > Arthropoda > Insecta > Diptera > Culicidae > Aedes > Aedes albopictus. The sequence continues at coordinate 517,493,651 of NC_085137.1, read as the reverse complement.
CACATCGCCGAAGATCGTCCTTAGCACACATCGCTCGAGAACTCCGAGTGCTTGCAGGTCCTCCTCGAGCATGGTTCATGTCTCGTGCCCGTAGAGGATAACCGGTCTTATTAGCGTTTTGTACATAGTGCATTAGATGCGTGGGTGAATCTTTTTCGACCGCAGTTTCTTCTGGAGCCCGTAGGGTAAAAAATATAATTTGGACATGTATGTAATTTGGACATGCACGGCGATGTATGTCCTGTTCCGGAGAGCTAATAAAAGTAGATACTTCTCAACATCGATTATTGGATCAAATAGACCCTATTCTATTGACTTACGTTGAAAATGCGCTTAACAATTAACAATTTACTTCAAAATTATCGAAAATTTAAATTGTTTCACTAAATCCCGTCAAATGCACAGGTATGCAATACGACATACACTTCACAGTCACATGAAATATTCACCTCAAAAACGTTAAATTAATAATCGTAAGAAGTTCCAAAGGCCTTATTGCAAAGAAAAATGTTCAATAAAGAAGAATTAGGCAGCCAATCTCTTAGCATTCATCTAGAACTCTTATAATAGGTGGTGTCCAAAATACATTACAAGTTTTCTACTGTAAATATATTTTGGTCATCTGACGAACTACATGGGAATGCATTGCGATTGCATACTTGGATGCGTATTCTGTGGGTCTGGCGATATTTCATCGATTTTAGCAAAAACTGTAATAGTTATTAAAATATATGCCTGTTAAGCGGAGAAATTTGATTATTTGTAAGAAAATAGTTGTTAATTTATGCTACTTCCATGATTTATCAGTATTCATGGCCAAACATGGAGATAATTGCCCTGTCCAAATTATATATACCTGAGGGTGTCCAAAACATATATTCGGTGTCCAAAATGCAATGCTAACAGGCGATTGGAAATGGTGATTTTCTCAGCTTAAAATGCTTTCGTTAAGGTTTTTGTCGCCTGAAACGCAAAGTACAATCATATTATAAGCGTATTGGTAACTTTGCAAAATAATCAATTGCTTTCTAAGGAAGCTAGGGGACGATTTTTTCAACGTTGTCCTCAGGCTGTCCAAAATACATGAATTACCCTACTTCGGGGAAAGAGGGTCGATTCGCGATTCAGCAATTCGTGGATTACGAGTTCGATGAGAAATTATCAATTTAATGACTAAGATAACATCTCTTTCTTCAGCGAAGCCGTTAAATCATATTTTGCAACTTGTAACAGCAATGATATACAGATTTCTCTGTATCTATTTTTGTAATGGATTTTCATGAAAATGAAATGTGATTGCTGAATTGCTGATTTTTTTTAATTTTTTTCTTTGACGCAAAACGTTGTACCCAATTATGCCAAAACTGTGGAAATCTTTCGATTCGTCATATATCGAGTTGTTATTTACAATTTGCGGTCTGCTGTTATTTAATACCATACGCATTAACATTAAAGAAGTAACACAAATTCATAGATCCTAGAACATTGTATCAGGGTTATGCTAGATTATAATTACTTCTCGTTCGTAACCAAAGCATAACTTTAAGAAAAGGTTCATAGAGCAATCATACAACGAAAATAAAAGATATTAGGTTTTATGACGGCTCTAAAAACCCGTACAAGACTAATTGGTCATCAAAATGTTACTTGAGAATGTTGTAAACCGAATGACTTCTAGGTAAGATAGATTAATCTTTTATCTGTACAAAGCTGTACGATTTACTGTAGCTGTACGGTTTCGAGCACCCTTAGCAAATTTATACCTACTACCTAGCTTTTATAACTTACCGCAAAAATTGAATATAATAACATAATATTATTTAACCCATAAGCAGTCACGCTGTTGTATTTTGTAAAATACGTTGAAAAACGCTCGTCTGTTCTACACAAATCAATGTGGTGCTGGTAGCGGTGGTAAATTTCTGGAAGATGTAGGTTTTTTATTCACTCGTACATAATTTATTCGGGAGCTCAGAATGGTTTTTGTCAATGTCTACAAAACATTCGTAAGAAATTAAAGATGAATTCTTTTGGAAATTGCGAACTCTTTCGGGGACTAACTCAGAATTTTCTTCATGATTTCAATCAACATTTTTTCCAGTAGAACATAATTGAAATCCGTCCGAAGATTTTTTGAAAATGTCTGCGTAATGTCTTCTATAACTAACTGGAGTTCTTTTAGTAATTAATCATCCAGTTTGTCTATGCTTATTGGCACTCTTGGAATGTCCTGGATATCTATTCCTCTAAGAATAAAAATTCAGTTGTATTATTCCGAGTAAATCCTTGTCCTCCCTAAAGATTGATTTTTATACTCTTATACTACATATACTCATCTCAGAACATAATTTCAAGGCGTATTCCCAGAAGAATCCTTGGAAGAATTGTTGAAGGTATTCTCGTAAAAGCTTTAAAACTATCACTGGAGAAAACACTCGAGATGTTCCTGTGAGAATTCCAGAAAGGAATGCCTGGCGAAATCCTTGAAGGTATTTCCGGAGAACTTTTAAATAATGGAATAAATCCTGGGATTGATTCAAAAAGAAAGGTCTGGAGGAATTTCAGAAAAAAATCCTAGAGGAATTTCTAGGGAAATTCCGGGAGAAATCCCTGGGAGAAATCCAAAAGAGCCTTCCCTTGGTGAACTCCTGAAGGATTTGTTGGAGAAATGTCTGAAAGCATGTAGCATAGCGTGGTTCAAAAAATCGTTTTTGCTCCACACCGCTTATTTGATTCGTAGCTTGATTTTATGCCTTCTCCCAAAATTTGAGCTCATTTGGTTGAAAATTGAGACCGATTCCGGAAAGACGATTATCAACCGAAGAATCTAGTAATTCAACCAAATGCCAACAAGATGACGAGGAAACCAGGATGAATTGGGCAGACAACTGATTCGAAGTCTAACAATGGTGTGCCTGAAGTTAACCAAGCGTATCCTTTGGAGTTTACCCTTCCACTAACAACACCCAAATTCCCGTGACACCTAGGCCTGAGAGATCGTAGAGTTGTCTACATTTTTTCATAGGTATCCAAAACTAACCATCCTTTCCCATTCCTCAGCAGTCACAAGGACGTGGCCAGGACAGTGCTCGACCATTGGAGGATTGCGTCAGTCTTGTGTAAGAGTCAGAGATTAGTCCCAAATCTTTGTGCTTTGGTTCGGACGGGAAGAAGGCAACCCTCATAACAGCGGTCTAGGAGTCTTCTTCTTCTTCTTCTTGGCGTAACGTCCTCACTGGGACAAAGCCTGCTTCTCAGCTTAGTGTTCAATGAGCACTTCCACAGTTTTTAACTGAGAGCTTCCTCTGCCAATGACCATTTTGCATGTGTATATCGTGTGGCAGGCACGAAGATACTCTATGCCCAAGGAAGTCAAGGAAATTTCCTTTACGAAAAGATCCTGGACCGACCGGGGAATCGAACCCGTCACCCTCAGCATGGTCATGCTGAATACCCGTGCGTTTACCGCCTCGGCTATAGGGGCCCGGTCTAGGAGTCTACCACCTACGAATTTGTGCGACTCGCTTAATATTAATGCTAATGCTAATGCTAATTTGGTTGAAAATTGAGACTGCACAAGCCCTTCAAAGTTTGTATGGGAATTAGTATTAGAAAACAATGTTTTTCATTCAATCGCCCGTAGTATTTCTCAAAGTACCCTAGAGGGTTAGTTGACCCTTGGTTCTCCTAGGCTACTCTATCAGCTACAACTCTGCCGAAGACCGCATTCAAATCGGACGCCTACGCCGTACGGTGTGGTATTAATTGCAGTTAAACGTCCACCTATTCTGGTACTAAGTCTAAACACTGACTGTCAGGGATACTCCCACACAAATATAATACCCTACATATCATACCCATTAACACATGGGCCGGCCGGGACGAACAGCTTGACTTTTCTTCCTAACCCGGGTAGAGGCTAATGGCAAACAAAGGACAAAATAATAACTGGTTTTGCCATCATATCTCGTTTTGCCATTCTTCTGTTATTATGAAAAACTTAAAATGGCAAATCAATAGCAAAATATACAATCATAGCAAATCTTGTCATTGATATGTTATTCATGAATAATGCTAAATAACACATCAATAACAAAAATTACTATCATGGTAAAACTTGCAATTTAGCACCTTTTATAATGAATTGTATAGAATATCAAAACAATAACATAATTTACATTCCTAGCTAAACTTGCCATTATTTTGATATTGTGAGAAATTATTTATAAACATTAGGCACCATAACATATTTTACTCTTAATATACCATTAACTATTATATTGTAAAATTCAAGCAAAACTTTTCAATTCGACGTATCTCGCAAAAGTAAACAAATCCGGATTCTCAGCTGTGTGTTTGATTCGCAATGGATTCTATTTGATGCACATCAATTTATGTTAATTTAGAACTCAAACAATTAAAGAGTATAATTTGTAAAACGGCGTATCTATCTTTTTCGACGCAACGGTGGCTACGTTCATCAAAGTGAATTTGATTTTTAAGTTCGTTTTTAATTTCCACAAAATAAAACTGTTTTTACATTGATTGATGAACTTAAATTTTATTGAAGAAAAAAAAAAGAAATAGCTCATTTTACATTTCTTCTGCTACTTTAAAATAATAACTGAATCTACCATTATTTTAAAATTGAATTTGAACAACAAAACCTACCATTATTTTGATTGCCACATAACAGCTAAATTTGTTCTTATTCTGTTATCAATAACTCAAGAATGTCAGATTTTGTTATTCACCGATAACAGTTAATTTGGGTCTTATTTTGTTATCAATATCTCAATAATAACTTATTTTGTTCTTCAATTTAATCCGCATGCTTTTCCATTACTTTGTTATTACAATGGCAAAATAAGTTATTTTTAAGTTTTTCTGCTACCAAAATTTTGTTATTATTTTTGTTATTTTAACTCTTATTTCAAACAAACAAATAACACATTTTGCCATTCAAACATTCTGTTTTAATGGTAATATTTGCCATTATTTTGCCATTAAGCTCTACCCGGGAAGTAAGACGTGATAAGCTATTTTTGTCTCACCGACTGAGGTGAGAGGTAACCAACCACGTTGACCACTATACATATATAGTATACAACCGACGTGACAGAGAGATGCGGTTATTCCCTTATGCATTCTATTGCATTACTTCTCTGCACGCTTTACTGAAATGAAACACATATTGTTTAATACTATTTTTGAAGGGTTCTGGGCAGGTCTGGTCAAAGCGGAACGGGTTACAGGGATTCCGGAAGGTGGTCAATTAGGTAACAACAATGAACTTCGTATAGTTTTTGCTCCAAAACCCGGCGCAACATGGTGCAACCTTCGTGGATTTTCATACCTGTTGTACTTGGGATACACAAAGAGATCGATAGTCATCTTCTTCTTCTTCTTCTTCTTCTTGGCGTACCATCCTTACTGGAAAAAATCCTGCTTCTCAGCATAAGTGTTTTATGTGCACTTCTACTAGTATATACTGAAAGTTTTCTCTGCCAATCATTAGTTTACATATTGTATATCGTGTGGCAGGCACGAAGATGCTATATGCGCATGGGAGTAAGAGTAATTTCCCTTACGAAAAGTTCCTAGACCAACCGTATATCGAGCCCGTCACCCTGAGCATGGTCATGCTAAATGATTTTGGGGCCAGCTATGGTTATAGGGGCCCAAAATGAATAGTCATTGGTTCCACATGGTCACCGGAGTGGCCACCGGGGCAATCCATATTGTATTGCTCTCAGATTTTTACAACAAATGTTGGCTTCGACAGCTAAATTTAAATCATTTACATTTATAATTTGTAATGTTCTGGTATAAAATGAAACAAATGATGATCTCAATCTTGTCTTGCGATTTTGACTGTTAAGAATACAATTTGGGTTCCAAACGTTGGAGCCAAGAAAATAAATTCGTAGGCCAATTTATTATGCAAGCCAGACCAAAGTTCGTTCAAAGATCAAAAATGATCTCTATCTTTCCAGGCCATGGTCACCAGCATAAGTAGACATTAAGCAGCTGACCTCATATTGTGTTTCACACATGAGGTGTAAAGTGTGAGAAACCAATCTGTCATTTGGTTCTTTGTGATCAAAGAATTGATTATAAAATGATTCCGTACTTTAGAAAATGAAGTTTAACGTGCTTTAGAAATAGAAGTTATACTGAGAATTACTCCAAAAGCTTCACCAGGAATTTCTCCAGAAGATGCACTGAGAATTTTTGTAGGAGTCAACCGGGTATCTCTCCTTGAGGGATTCACCGATAAATCATCTAAAATTTCCGCGGATAATTTATCTAAGAGTTTCCCGGAGAATCTATTGAAGGAATTGTCGGGTCGATCTCCTTCGGAACTTATGGAAAATTTATGGCAAAAATTCCGAAGAAACTCTTGAAGGAATTTTCGGACGATTACCCGAATAAATATCCTGAGAGACTACTGAACGAAATTTTAGAGATCTACTGAAGAACTTTCTGCTAGAAAGATTCTTAGTAGAAACCCTAGAAGAATTAGGGGTGGAACTCTTAGGACAATTCCTGTGGAAGTCCTTGAGGAATTCCCAACTAACATTTTTGCTGTATAAGAGCTTAAAGAGCATTCGTCCAAAGGCGTTTGTTCTATAAGCTGCTATGCAGCTACGTTTGTTAGTATGGTTCCTGGTGGAACTGCTTTTTGTTAGTTTTTTTTTCTTTTCAAAATTAAAAAAATAATAAAATTATCTTTTGGTAGAATTACTGGTGTAACGCCTGGTAATTTTTTTTACAGAATTTCCCGGTAAAGTTCTTTGTTGATTTTCGATAGGAATTCTTAGAGGGATTCCCGATGAAAATCCCAAAAAAAAAATCGAATAAAAGTCTTTGAAGAATTCCATGTAGAGCATCCATATAAACTTTAAACCAGAAACATTGCGCATTTAGAGGCACTCCTAGAGGATTTCTCGGTGAAACTCATCTGAGTGTACCTACTATAAATTCTAGAGGAATATCCGGTGTAACTATTGTAAATTCAAGTGGAATTTCAGGAGGAGCTAGAGGAATTTACGAAGCATCTGTGATGCAAAGCTCGTACAGTTATTCACAGCAAAATTCTTGGAAGCAAATGGATCTCTCCGAAAAATTTCTGGTTAAACTTCTTAACAAATTTACGGTGAAAATCTAAGAAAAATTAGAGTGGAACTCTAGATTTTCACACAAGAAAATGCGTCACGGAGGGGTGCAGAGGATACGAAAATTAAGATTTATGTATTGCGTAATAAATTGATACTGTGTAGATGAATTTCCAAAGGAACTCCTAATAGACTTTCCGCTGAATTTTCTGCGGAAATTTTAAAGCACTATATAGTGAAACTTGCAGAGAAATTCTCGATGGAATTCCTGCAGGAATGTACGGTGGAACTTCTAAAGTAATTACTTAGATAAATTCTTAGTGGAGTTCCTAGAGGAATTTCCAAAGGTATTTTGAAAAGAAATTTCCACGAGTATTCTCGACGGTACTCCTGTTAGGAAAGTATCTCCTGTGAATTAAACTTTCAAAGGAATTCCTGACAGAATTTCTCTAGGGGTTAAAAGTTTATGTCCTAGTGGAAATTTGCGGCGGAACACATAGAGAAGTATTTTGAGGAATTCTTGTGAAAATTCTCTTTGGAACTTTTAGATGGATTTCTGAAGAGATTTTCGGTGGGACTTCGAGAAAAATTACCAGAAGAATTCCCGATAAAACTTTTGCCAGACTTCCCGATGGAACTTCGAGAAATAATCGATGCAACTCCTAGAGAAATTCTCTTTGGAACTCCTTGACGAATCCCTAGTGGATTTCCTAGAGGGATTCTTGCTGTAACTCTTAGAAGAATTTCTGGTCGAAGTCTTAGAGGAGTTCCAGTGAGTGTACTGAAGGAATTCACGGTGTATTTGCTGAACGGATTCAAGGTGGACCAACTACTACTAATTCTGGATATTAGCGAAGGGGGTCCCACAAGTATTCACAGAGGATCTTCGAGTGAACCTTCCTCTGTAACTGGAAGTACTTCCGTTGAAACTTTGAGCATAATTGCCAGTGAAACTCTGACAGGAACTCCTAGAGGAATTTCCGTTGTATCTTCGGAAACGGTTCTTAGTTCAAAAAATTACTACTGCCGAGAGAATTTCCGGGGCAACCTCTAGACGTTATTGAATGGAGAAAATCCTTAGTTATATTTTCAATCTTTCGAGATATCCTCGATTGAGTAAAAAAAAAATAGCACTCATATTTGCCAAAGCTCATCAAATTACGAAAAGTTACAAAACTTAGTTAAGTAACCTTGTACTACAAAATAACTTCGATACTAAGCTTCAGTTTGAATACAAATTTGCTTGTTATTGAAATGGTTTTCGATAAGTACTAAACAATTTTATTGATGAAATGCGTATAGTGCTGAGCACCATTGATCGGGAACCCTATTTGTACGAAGGTGCAAACATTATCACGCATCGGTAGATAATGACAAAATCTTGCATCATAATCTGGTAGATATATTATTGGTGATCAAATGTGAGGTTAGGTAACGTAAAATTTTCAACTTTTGAAGCAAAAATAACATATTTCTGGTCAATACATTGCATGGAAGTTATGGGAATCTGCAATAATTTTACTTTTTTTCCATTTATATCATTAGTAATTCAGTGTAGGGTTCGTAATTCACTGTTTTAGAAAAGCGCCACCTGCGCAATTTATCTTTGCGTTTGATCGTCAATAGTTTTATTATTTTACGACACATATACAAGAAAGCTCACGACAGTATGGGGAGCTTCCAAACTCCTACTTTTGTTGCAGAAAATTGAAGTAACACAATTGGGGTTACTCCGGTGGTCGCTCTAGTGGCCTAAAAAGATCGAGATCATCATTTGTTCATTTCTGTGCCAGAACATTACAGTTACGATAAATAATAAAAATTGAGCCGTCAAAAGCCTACATTTATTGAAATAATCTGAGAGTAATACAATATGGATTGCTCCGGTGGTCACTCCGGTGACCACGTGGAACGCATATGACTATTCATTTGGGGCCCCTATAGCCATAGCTTGCCCCAAAGGCATTTCGCATGACCATGCTGAGAGTGACGGGCTCGATATACGGTTGGCCTAGGAACTTTTCTTAAGGGAAATTACTCTTACTCCCATGCGCATATAGCATCTTCGTGCCTGCCACACGATATACAATATGTAAACTAATGATTGGCAGAGAAAACTTTCAGTATATACTAGTAGAAGTGCACATAAAACACTTATGCTGAGAAGCAGGATTTTTTCCAGTAAGGATGGTACGCCAAGAAGAAGAAGAAGAAGAAGAAGATGACTATCGATCTCTTTGTGTATCCCAAGTACAACAGGTATGAAAATCCACGAAGGTTGCACCATGTTGCGCCGGGTTTTGGAGCAAAAACTATACGAAGTTCATTGTTGTTACCTAATTGACCACCTTCCGGAATCCCTGTAACCCGTTCCGCTTTGACCAGACCTGCCCAGAACCCTTCAAAAATAGTATTAAACAATATGTGTTTCATTTCAGTAAAGCGTGCAGAGAAGTAATGCAATAGAATGCATAAAGGGAATACATTTATGGAATTTCAAGCACATAGCAATGATGAAAACTAATATTTCGTATGTTCCGGATTTCCGGAACCGGTTCTCAATAATTAGTCAATATTAATGTCTATAATCAAACTCCACGTGAATACCTTTCCAACGACCCTTGGACGGCCCTGATTACTTGTTTGGTTGCAAAGTTATAGCTTGCCAAAATTAGGGTCTCAAAAGCGGCATTTTTCAGTTGAAGCAGGTTCCCGGTGGCCACAGTGACCGAATCCGGATTTCTCCGGTGGTTTTGAAAACTAGACTTGTGCCCCTTTCATTTGAGCCAAAGAGATCCAAAATCGGTCAAGCCACTGATTTTTGCGAGCTGTCCAAAGTTTGGGGTCAAAAATGACCCCAGGGTCTTATTTGTAACTTTTTTTATGGGAGCGCCCCTAGGGGTCATTCAATGCTTTTGATTTTTGGGAAAGGTTTATTCCCGCGAAAAAATAATTGTCAGAAAATTTCAGACTGCTAGGATTCGTTAAACAAAAGCTACAGAGAATTGAAATTTGAAAAAGGTCAAAAAAGACCCCAAGACCTTACTAAGGTTAAAACAACTTTTGCGGATAACATCAGTGCCAATTCAAATATTGCCAAAAGAATTTCTATAAAACCAGTACCCTGTGGATCTCCTTGGAACCATGTGACAGAATCTTGTTCAACAAATTTAAACTTTAAGTTAAATAACTCCAAATATCAAAAAAATTGGAATTCCCACTTTGGGGCGAAATTGATCAGTACACAATTCAGTATCGGTTGGAAAGAAAAATTTCCTTCACCACTTAATTTTGCTCTTCTAAATCCGAATAACACGTCTAAAATCTTACAACTAGTGAATTTAATACTTTAAATGCAAAATTAAATTTTGAAATTTTCCCTTAAACGCCTAAAGGTAGGCAATTTCATTTGAAAAAAGTGAATTCTATCACAATAAATGACTATTTCTTCATAAAATGAACTTTTTATAACTATTTCATGTTCTGATTAGCTGCTTAACATCCCAACCAAGGCTCCACAAAAATGTTAAAACAGAGAATTCACGGGAAGTCCTATTAGCAATTGATTGTTTAGTAGCAATGATTTCAGCTAAATTAGAAGTACATTGCAAATTCCTTGAAAAAATAAGGCAAAACTAACTTTTTTCTAAAAAATAAAAGTCTACACTCATCTCTAGACATCTACGAATCAGATGACGTAAAAAGTTTAAGATCATTACGACACTTAAGAGTTCCTAGTATGGAATTACAATGTAGTACCCGAGTGATCAATGTCACCTCGCTGATCAATTTGACCCCGGTTTACGGTAATAAATAATGGGATATATTAAATATAAAGGGGCTTTTGAGTTTTCATACTAGATAGTAATCGTTTAATTGTTACAGTCTCATATAACTTTTTCTAGTTCTAGCACATTTCATTTGATGAACATTTCTTATTAGGATAACAAATTTATGACATAACAACCAACTAATTCTATTCGTATACATGTTTAAATTATAGCACAAATCACAGAAGTAATTCTGAAACAAAAAAAAAATGATTAACCAAGAATAATTTTAGTGGTAAAAGTTTACTTACTGTTCTCAGTTCCAACAGTTAATCGAATGTGATCTTTCCTTTTGATTGATAGACATCGACTGAGATACCATATCAGGAATGATGTTCTCTTTGATTCAGCTTCAGTTACTTGTGATAGCAAAATATGCTTCGTTCGACCATTCCCAGCCAGCAAATATCTTGTAAACATGCCGAATGCCGGTCATTAACAACCAAAGTGATCGTTCATCACAAAGGAATTTACTTCGATCCGCTGCCCATTTTTGCACGCACCATCATCATCTGCGGCTGCTCACTGAACCATGATCAAGACCAACAAACAGCAGCAGCAGCAGCAGTTCCTCTAACCTATATAACGAGAACCGCACTCGCGCAATCGCTTTAATCGATCGATAACCCCGCGAAGCCATAACGATGTATCCCGCGTGGTTGTTACTATCCGTAACGGCTGCCCTCGGAATCGGTCCGGACGTAGCGTGTGCCATCGGCGAACAGCTGGCACTGGAAAAGGTTCCACCAACGCCGCGACTTTGCATCCAGGAAGGATGCCTTTTCGGGCGAGATTTGGACGGACTGGAGGGAGGGAAGTACGAAGCGTTCACAGGAATTCCGTACGCAAAACCACCCGTAGGTGAGTTGAGATTCAAAGTGAGTGAGAAGTGTTCTGTGGGATGTGAATATGTATTGAAATCAATCATCGTTTGAACGACAACAGAATCCTGTGCCTAGTGAACCGTGGACCGGAGACTACGATGCCACGTGGGAACGAAGTCGATGCATTCAAAAGAACGATCTTCGACCACAGGCTGTGGTCGAAGGAAGTGAGGATTGCTTGTATCTTAATGTGTTCAGACCCAAGGTAGTTATGATCACCTTAGTGCCAAACTATAATTCGTCTGATGTGAATATAATTGAATAATTTTCCAATCGTATGCTTAGAACTTCAGAGGACCGCTTCCAGTTATCTTTTTCATTCACGGTGGAGGCTATGCAACAGGGTCCATTTCGTTGGGGGAGTATGGCCCTGAACGACTAATGGATACCAGCAAAGTGATCCTCGTGATGGTGCAGTATCGGTTGGCAGTGTTTGGATTCTTGGCAACTGGAGATGAAGCCTCACCCGGAAACTACGCCATGAAGGATCAAGTGATGGCCTTGAAGTGGGTTCAACGTAACATTGCACAATTTGGAGGAGATCCTACGCGTGTCACAATCATGGGGCAAAGTGCAGGTGGAGCTTCGGTTCAATTGCATCTGATGTCCCCTTTGAGCAAAGGACTTTTCTCAAAGGCAGTTAGCATGAGCGGAAGCACACTCGGATTCTGGAACTACAATCATGACCCATTAACACTGGCTCGGAGACAAGCCGCTGCTGTGGGTGTCGAAGGAGCTCAAGAGATATCAACTGCAGAACTGGTAGAATCCCTCAGAAAGGTCGACGCACTTACGTTGGCCAGTAGCATTGACAGCGTGAAATTTTTCTACATTCATCACATTACTACGTATACTCCGGTTGTTGAGAAATTCGTTACAGGCGAATCATTCATGACGGAAGATCCACGAGATCTATGGTCTACGGGGAGGTATCACCAGGTTCCATATGTAATGGGATTCGTTCCCAATGAAGGTGTATTCACAGCGGACATTATCGCGAACAAAACCCAGCTTGAAGAACTGAACGCAAATTCGCGAAGTCTTATACCTCATTTCGTTGGCGTTGACACCAATCCATTGAGTGTGCAAATGTTAAAAGACTCTTTCTTCCCAGATGGAACCAACGATCAATGGTTAACCGACGATAACCTTTACGAGTTACAAGAGGTAACATGAAACATACAAACATTTGAGGTCAAATAATTTATAGATAACTCAACTAATTTGCAGATGCTGTCCGAAGGCTACATCAGCTATGCAATCGTGCTGAGTATCAAGCAATATTTGCACTACCAGACCACGACTCCCAAGGCCCCGCTCAGTCTGTACTACTTCAACTTCAAGGGTCGCTATTCACGGTCCCACTATTACACGCAAACGTATGCCGATTTCGGTGTTTGTCACGCAGACGACCTGAACTTCCTGTTTCGTCCTTCGGCAATCATCCCAGACTACGGTCCGGAGACGCCCTCCTGGTATATGGCGAAAGCCCTGGTCGACTATTTCGTGCAGTTTGCAACCAATGGGTAGGGTTTTTTTTAACTTCATCCTAACTCGATCAAAGATTTGATAAGTTATTTTATCGAATTTCAGCATTACTGAACCACTGTGTACGACCGAAAGCTGTCCAATTTTACAATTCACCAACTCGGATGACCCACGATACCCTGTGAGGACCAACTATTTGGAAGGTTTCAACGAGGAGCGTTTTGCTTTCTGGTATAACTTGTATGCAATGCAGAACTATTAAATTGAATGGGCTCAACACTACCAATGCATTTGAATAATAAAAACCCCGATTAATTCACTTAGCGGTGAGCATGTTGATGAACATTATAGTTTCAACATACTATAATCCGTGTAACGAAAAAAAAACATGATACAAGAAACCATTTCGTTTAACTCAGTTCGACCGCATCTAATTTGAACACTTTTTAATTTGACACCGCTACTGAGCGATTCCAAGCAACAGCATCAAAATTGAGGAAATTTTTTAATTCATGATTTTCTATTGAACTGAAACTTTGCACAGTTTTTCAGTTCCATTTCAATCGCCATTTTTCGATATCAAATTTTTATTTTGAATCACGACTAACTTTTTAAAAGGGTGTATGTGAAAATGGTTCAAAAATATTCAAAAATCTGCACAGCCAAAATGGTTCGTTCGATTGCTATGAATTTTTCAGCAAAGTTAGATAACTAAATGGTATTTCCTAAGAAAATATACACTGTGAAAAAACATCTTTTTTAATATTAAAAAATATCATTTTTGTCACAAAAACTCAAATATCTCAAAACCCTATCTTTTTACCATCGTAATTTTTTTGGGAAAGACGGTCCATTGTATTAGCAATCTACCATAAAAATTTGGTGATGGTAAACTAATAAACAAAAAAGTTATAACATTTCAAACATTTCACTATTTTCACATTTGGTAAATATTTTTTTCTGTGTAAATTATTTCGGTCAGAAATCGCAGTTTAATGCTGATTTTATTGTTCAGCAAAGTTAGATATCTAAATGGTGATTTCTAAGAAAATATACACTGTGAAAAAAAATATTTTTTTAACATTAAAAAATATCATTTTTGTCACAAAAACTCAAATATCTCAAAACCCTATCTTTTTACCAACGTAATTTTTTAAGGAAACCGGTCCATTGTACTACTGCAGTAATTCTGAAAAGTGACGTAAGCGCCATTCAAAATTTCGATATTTTTTGGTATATTATTTATAATATCTGGGGTGAGAATAACACTGTGGTATTCCTGCTGTATTAGAATGCAAGATCTAATCGTAATCTATCATATTTGGAAAGAAACTTAAAGGATGAGCAAGAGTTTTATGCATAATAACCAAAAAATGGGCCAAAACTATCAATGTCGCTTACGTCACTTTGCAGAATTACGGCAGATTAGCAATCTACCATAAAAATTTGGTGATAATAAACTAATAAACAAAAAAGTTTTGACAATTCAAACATTTCACAATTTTCACATTTAGTAATAATTTTTTTTTTAGTGTAAATTATTTCGGCCGGAAATCGCAGTTTGATGCTGATTTTATTGTTAATGGCCTTGCGTGAGTAGAACAAGCTGTTTTTATTATGTATTATGTATATTATATGTACAGTAATGTTCCGATTTTATCACGCCCTCCGCGCATCGATCGTTTATTCATTAATTTGCTGTTACATTTGAGGACAAGTGTTTTCCCTCTTCTTCAAGATGAATGGTGAAAGCGTGTTTTGCAACGTTAAAAATATTGAAATGGGTATAGATGTTGAAGTATATTTCAAAGCATTTTTGAAAAGGGGCGTGATTATATTGTTTAACCGTTGTGTGTCCGACAAAAAAAACACCCTAAACAGGCCGACAAGGGTACCCGGGTACCCACAAATTGGAACGCGCATAATTTCGTTAACTTCCAACCGATTTTGAGTTTCTTGGCACCAATCGAATCAGTAACACATGTATTTATGGATAGTGAACGAAATTGACCATTTGGACCCGTATGGTTCCCGAGAAATCCGGATTTCTAGGGATGAAACAAGATAGTACCAGGGGATGTCAGCACACTTCCTACAATATGTACATGTATTTATTCGGAAATCACTCAGAATATTATTTCTAGCCACCTTAGGTTATCCGTTGGGTTTCCTATAAAGTGGCCAATTTGAGACAGACTCCCCGTGGGATTCCATGGGATCCCGTGGTTCACCATGGAACCGTAAATGGCCATTTCTTGATTTCGGCAGAACCCCAGCAATATGGGTATCGAACTTCATGAAATTGCCTACGGATTGCATTTTTGACTACTTGAGGACTATCCGGTAATTTTACATTGGAGTGGCCATTCCGGAACAGATTCCCCAGGGGAAGCGGATGTGATCATTTAGTGATTTCGGTAGAACCCCAGCAATATGGGTATCATACTTCATGAAATTTCCTGCGGATTGCATTTTTGACTACTTGAGGATTATCCGGTAATTTTACCTTGGAGTGACCATTCCGGAACAGATTCCCCTGGGGAAGCGGATGTGGTCATTTAGTGATTTCGGTAGAACCCCAGCAATATGGGTATCAAACTTCATGAAATTTCATACGGATTGCATTTTTGAATTCTTGAGGATTATCCGGTAATTTTACCTTGGAGTGACCATTCCGGAACAGATTCCCCTGGGGAAGCGGATGTGGCCATTTCTTGATTTCGGTGGAACCCCAGCAATATGGGTATCAAACTTCATGAAATTTCCTACGGATTGCATTTTTGACTACTTGAGGATTATCCGGTAATTTTACCTTGGAGTGGCCATTCCGGAACAGATTCCCCTGGGGAAGCGGATGTGGTCATTTAGTGATTTCGGTAGAACCCCTGCAATATGGGTATCAAACTTCATGAAATTTCCTACGGATTGCATTTTTGACTACTTGAGGATTATCCGGTAATTTTACCTTGGAGTGACCATTCCGGAACAGATTCCCTTGGGGAAGCGGATGTGGCCATTTAGTGATTTCGGTAGAGCCCCAGCAATATGGGTATCAAACTTCATGAAATTGCCTACGGATTGCATTTTTGACTACTTGAAGACTATCCGGTAATTTTACATTGGAGTGGCCATTCCGGGACAGGTTTCCCAGGGGAAGCGGATGTGATCATTTAGTGATTTCGGTAGAACCCCAGCAATATGGGTATCATACTTCATGAAATTTCCTGCGGATTGCATTTTTGACTACTTGAGGATTATCCGGTAATTTTACCTAGGAGTGACCATTCCGGAACAGATCCCCTGGGGAAGCGGATGTGGCCATTTAGTGATTTCGGTAGAACCCCAGCAATATGGGTATCAAACTTCATGAAATTTCATACGGATTGCATTTTTGAATACTTGAGGATTATCCGGTAATTTTACATTGGAGTGACCATTCCGGAACAGATTCCCCTGGGGAAGCGGATGTGGCCATTTAGTGATTTCGGTAGAACCCCAGCAATATGGGTATCATACTTCATGAAATTTCCTGCGGATTGCATTTTTGACTACTTGAGGATTATCCGGTAATTTTACCTTGGAGTGACCATTCCGGAACAGATTCCCCTGGGGAAGCGGATGTGGCCATTTAGTGATTTCGGTAGAACCCCAGCAATATGGGTATCAAACTTCATGAAATTGCCTACGGATTGCATTTTTGACTACTTGAGGACTATCCGGTGATTCTACATTGGAGTGGCCATTCCGGAACAGGTTCCCCAGGGGAAGCGGATGTGATCATTTAGTGATTTCGGTAGAACCCCAGCAATATATGGGTATCAAACTTCATGATATTGCCTACGGATTGCATTTTTGACTACTTGAGGACTATCCGGTAATTTTACTTTGGAGTGACCATTCCGGAACAGATTTCCCAGGGGAAGCGGATGTGACCATTTAGTGATTTCGGTAGAACCCCAGCAATATGGGGTCAAGCTTCATGAAATTACATACGGAAAGCATTTGTGACTATTCGATGATTCTCCTGTGATTCTACCTTGGAGTGGCCATTCCAGGACAGGTTCACCGGAGGAACGAATGTGACCATTTAGTGATTTCGGTAGAACCCTAGCAATATGGGTATCAAACTTCATGAAATTGCATACGGATTGCATTTTTGACTACTTGAGGACTATCCGGTGATTTTACCTTGAAGTCGCCGTTCCTCGGGGGAAGCAAATGAGGCTATTTAGTGGTGTCGGTAGAACCCCAGCTATATGGGTATAAAACTTCATGAAATTACCTACGAAAAGCATTTTCGACTTTTTGAAGACCTTCCGGTGATGTAGAGATTGGTATTGTCATTCTAAAATATGTTCGCCAAGGGAGCAGATGTGGTAAAATTCAGATATTGGCGGAACCCCATCAATTTCGGCATCAAACATCCATCGGAGAACATTCCTCACTTTTTGAGGAAATCCGGTGATCTTACCGTAGGGTGGCCATTCAGAGGAAGTTTCCGTGGGGAGCGGGTGTGACCATGTTTTGAATTTGGTAGAACTCCAGCAAAATTGGTGTCAAACTTCGTGAAATTACAAATGGAATCCATGTCTGACTATTTGAGGACTATCCGATAAGGTAACTCTGAGATGGCCATTTTGGAACAGGTTCCTCAAAGAAGAAGATGTGGTCACATACAGATTGGCAGAACCCTTTCAGTATTAGTATGTATCATACTACTTGAAATAACCTTCGGAGAGCTCTTTTGACTGTTTTGATACTATCTAGCGATAGGGTATCTAAGGTGGCTATTCTGAAACAGGTATTTATGATGATTGCTTTCCGTAGGTAGTATGTATCATGAAGATTGATACCAATACTTCATGAAACGTAGGTTCTGGTTCATTGTTGCTCTCCCGGGAAACCTGTTATGAAATGGTCATTCTAAGGTAAAATCCCAAGAGAGTCATCAAATAGTCAAACATGCTTTCCGTTAGCAATTTGGTGAAGTCTGGCGCCCATATTTCAGGGCTTCTGCTGAAATCAGTAAATGGCTACATCCGTTCACTGAGGGAACCTGTTCCAGAGAGGCCACCCTAATCCCAACAACAAAAGATGGTACTAAAAAGTCAAAAATGCATTCACTAGGTAATTTCATGTAGTTTGATACCGATATTGCCGAGGTTCTACCTAAATCACTAAATGACCACTTTCGCTCCCCCGGGGAACCTGTTATGAAATGGCCATTCTAAGGTAAAATCAAAAGAAAGTCATCCAATAGTCAAAAATGCTTTCATTAGCTAATTTCATGAAGTTTCATATCCATATTGCTGACGTTCCGCAAAAATAATTAAATGGCCACATCCGTTCCCCTGAGGAACCTGTTCCGGAATGGCCAGTCCAACCTCAACCAATCTCAAAAAGTAAAAATAAACTTTCCGTAGGTAATTTGATAATGTCTGGTGCCTATATTGCTAAGGTTCTGCTGAAATGCCCCCGGGGGAACCTGTTCCAGAATGGCCACCCCAATCCTAACATCACCGGCCAGTCCTCAAATTGACAAAAGTGCTTTCCGTAGGCAACTTCATGAAGTTTGATGCCCATATTGCTGGCGATCTACCTAAATCAGCAAATGGCCACATCCGCTTCCCCAGTGGACCCTGTTCCAAAATGGCCACCCCAACCACAACATTACCGGATGTTCCTCAAAATGTCAAAAATACATTCCCTAGGCCAAAGCTTCCCAAACTTCGTTTCGCAACCTCCCAACCGCTTGCGGCCACGCTTAGATTATTCTACGAAAAGGGGGATCACGATAGATTGGTCGCGAGAGCCAAGTTTGGGAAACTATGCCCTAGGTAATTTCATGGAGTTTTATACCCACATTGCTGGGGTTCTACCGAAATCACTAAATGGCCACATTTGCATCCCCGGGAAACCTGTCCAGGAATGGCCACTCCAAGGTAAAATCACCGGATAGTCCTCAAGTAGTCCAAAATGCTTTCCGTAGGTAGTTTCATGAAGCTTGACCCAATATTGCTGGGGTTCTACTGGAATCACTAAATGAACACATCTGCTTCCCCCGGGGAACCTGTTCTGGAATGGTCACTCCAAGGTAAAATCACCGGATAGTCCTCAAGTAGTCAAAAATGCAATCCGTAGACAATTTCATGAAGTTTGATATCCATATTGCTGGGGTTCTACCGAAATCACTAAATGGCCACATCCGTTCCCCCGGTGAACCTGTCCCGGAATGGCCACTCCAAGGTAGAATCACAGGAGAATCATCGAATAGTTACAAATGCTTTCCGTAGGCAATTTCATGAAGTTCGATATCCATATTGCTGGGGTTCTACCGAAATCACTAAATGGCGACATCCGCTTCCCCAGGGGAATCTGTTCCGGAATGGCCACTCCAAGGTAAAATTACCAGGTAGTCTCAAGTAGTCAAAAATGCAATCCGTAGGTAATTTCATGAAGTTTGATACCCATATTGCTGGGGTTCTACCGAAATCACTAAATGGCCACATCCGCTTCCCCAGGGGAATCTGTTCCGGAATGGCCACTCCAAGGTAAAATTATCTGATAGTCCTCTAGTAGTCAAAAATGCAATCCGTAGGCAATTTCATGAAGTTTGATACCCATATTGCTGGGGTTCTGCCGAAATCAAGAAATGGCCATTTACGGTTCCATGGTGAACCACGGGAACCCATGGAATCCCACGGGGAGTCTGTCTCAAATTGGCCACTTTATAGGAAACCCAACGGATAACCTAAGGTGGCTCAGAAATAATATTCTGAGTGATTTCCGAATAAATACATGTACATATTGTAGGAAGTGTGCTGAAATCCCCTGGTACTATCTTTTTCAGGACATATCCCTAGAAATCCGGATTTCCCGGGAACCGTGCGGGTCCAAATGGTCAATTTCGTTCACAATCCGTAAATACATGAGTTACTGAATCGATTGGTGCCAAGAAATTTAAAATCGGTTGAAAATTAACAGAATTATGCGCATTTCAATTTGCGGGTACCCGGGTACCCTTGTCGGCCTGTTTAAGGGTAAAAAAATCAAAAGGCCCCTCCCCGCGCTCCCCCTCGCCAACTCAGACTTTTTTCCCACTTGGTAACTACATGTCCCCATTTTATGAGATGTCACCGAGTTTCAGATCTCTACTATGAAGAAAACATATATTTTTCGGCAAATAAACTTCAAAAAGGTACCCGGGTACCCTGTTGGCCACATAAGGGTTAAACAGATGTCGCTGATGGTATGGTGGCATGACTCTCTGCACTTAGCAATTCTGGCAATTTCTCAGATGGCTCGTCTGTCAAAGTCTAGACGGCAGGACGTGCAAATGCGTAAATTTGTATTCAATTTGGGCATAACCAGTTTATCTATGGTGCTTTCGGTGAGATTTCGTAACTCTTTTGAACATTTTTTTTTTCATCAAACGGTCTACAAGAGAGCGTTGAGTTGAAGACCTTTGAGAAAGCGATTGTTCATGTTGTTCGTTGGATTATAATAAACAAAATCACTTATTAGTTTTAACTGACCAGCTTGGTGTTGTTTACTTGGCTGAAGAAAAAATTTACTATAAAATTTTTAATATCCATAGCGGTAGTATTTTTTTTTGCTTTTTCGTGAGCATTGTCATGGTATGTATACAGACAAACAAACGTAACACTGACGAAATTTTCATTGACCACGCCTTTAACGATCATTTTGAATCTTGGTTGTGGCTTTCATGACCAGAAGAGTGCCCATCGTTTTTCTTTGCGTTTGACGTTTCACACTAGCGCCTTCTGATGACGATATTGCACAACGCAGTGTTTCGTGAAACATTTCCACCAGGTGGTGGTAGTGGGAACTGGGCGATGGATTTTCACGAAAATTATTCTAGGCGTTTCGTCTGTTTGTCTGTGGTATGTACCTCTCATGCATTTGTTGTTGTTGAAGTTACGACATCTGCAGTTTTGACTATCGATCGTACAAGTGAGAGCAAAAAATAGATTTCAAACAATAGCGATCCTTGAATTCCCGAGAAATTTTGAAAATAAAACCAAGCTGGTGGTTGGCTTTATCGATGACAGAG